>NW_025549046.1:0-106708 GCF_905237065.1 Salmo salar | reverse complement strand
AAGTAAAAACAACCTGAATGAAACACCGTAATACTGCAGTGTAATCAACCCTGAAATACACACTAATACTGTAGTAAAATCAACCTGCACGAAACACTGTAATACTGTGGTAAAACCTAACCTGAAATACACACTTATTACGTAAGTAAAACTCAACCTGAAATACACACTAATACTGTAGTAAATCAACCTTATTGAAACACTAATACTGAAGTAAAATCAAACTGAAATACACACTCAATACTGTAGTAAAATCAACCTGAAATACACTCTAATACTGGGTAGTAAAATCAACCTGAATGAAACACTCAATACTGGGAAGTGCAAAATCAACCCGAAATTCACACTAATACTGTAGTAACATCAACCTGAATGAAACACTGTAATACTGTAGTAAACTCAACCTGAAATACACACTAATACTGTGGTAAAATCAACCTGAATGAAACACTGTAATACTGTAGTAAACTCAACCTGAAATACACACATCACGTGGTAAACTCAACCTGAATACACACTAATACGTAGTAAAATCAAACTTATTGAAACACTATTACTGAAGTAAAATCAAACCGAAATACACTAATACTGTAGTAAAATCAACCTGAAATACAATCTAATACTGTGGTAAAATCAACCTGAATGAACACCACTTTGAAGTAAAATCAACCTGGATGAAACACTAATACTGTAGTAAAAATCTACCTGAAATACACACACTAATACTGTAGTAAAATCAACCTGGATGAAACACTGTAAAATACTGTAGTAAAACCAACCTGAAATACACACACTAATACTGTAGTAAATTCAACCTGAAATACACACTAATACTGTAGTAACATCAACCTGAATGAAACACTTCAATACTGTAAGTAAACTCAACCTGAAATACACACTCAATACTGTAGTAAAATCAACCTAAAATACACACTAATACTGCAGTAAAATCAACCTGAAATACACACTAATACTGTAGTAAAATCAACCTGAATTAAACACTAATACTGGAAGTAAAATCAACTTCTGAAATACACACTCCAATACTGTTGTAAAATCCAACCTGAAATACACACACTGCTACTGTGGTAATACTCAACCTGAATGAAACACTAATACTGAAGTAAAATCAACCTGAAATACACACTAATTCTGTGGCAAAATCAACTGAAATACACACTAATACTGTAGTAAAATCAACCGAAATACACACTAAACTCGTGGTAAAATCAACCTGAATGAAACACTAATACTGAAGCTAAAATCAACCTGAAATACACACTAATTCTGTGGTAATAATAGAAATACACACTAATATTCTGTAGTAAAATCAACCTGGAAATACACACTAATACTGTGAGTAAAATCCAACCTGGATGAAACACTAATACTGTAGTAAACTCAACCTGAATGAAACACTAATACTGTAGTAAAATCAACCTGAAATACACACTATCATTCTGTGGTAAAACCAACCTGAAATACACACACTAATGACGAGTAAAATCAACCTGAATGAAACACTAATACTGAAGCGTAAAATCAACCTGAATGAAACACTGCTTAATAGTGTAGTAAACTCAACCTGAAATACACTTATACTGTAGTAACATCAACCTGAATGAAACACACTAATACTGTAGTAAACTCAACCTGAAATACACACTAATACTGTAGTAAAATCAACCTGAGTGAAACACTGTTAACTGGCAGTAAGCTCAACCTGAATGAAACACTAATACTGTAGTAAAATCAACCTGAAATACACACTAATACTGTAGTAAAATCAACCTTGATGAAAAACTTATACTGTAGTAAACTCAACCTGAATGAAACACTAATACTGTAGTAAAATCAACCTGAAATACACACTAATACTGCAGTAAAATCAACATGAAATACACACTAATACTGTGGTAATATCAACCTGAATGAAACACTAATACTGAAGTAAAAATCAACCTGAAATACACACTAATACTGTAGTAAAATCAACCTGAAATACACACTAATACTGTAGTAATATCAAACCTGAATGAAACACTAATACTGAAGTAAAATCAACCTGAAATACACACTAATTCTGTAGTAAAATCAACCTGAAATACACACTAATACTGTAGTAAAATCAACCTGAATGAAACACTAATACTGAAGTAAAATTAACCTGAATGAAACACTGTAATACTGTAGTAAACTCAACCTGAAATACACACTTATACTGAAGTAAAATCAACCTGAAATACACACTAATACTGTAGTAAAATCAACCTGAAATACACACTAATACTCGTAGTAAAATCAACCTGAAATACACACATCATTCTGTAGTAAAATCCACCTGAAATACACACTAATACTGTAGTAAAATCAACCTGGATGAAACACTAATACTGTAGTAAAATCAACCTGAATGAAACACTAATACTGTAGTAAAAACAACCTGAAATACACACTAATACTGTAGTAAAATCAACCTGAAATACACACTAATACTGTAGTAAAATCAACCTGAATGAAACACTAATACTGAAGTAAAATCAACCTGAAAAAACAAACTAATACTGTAGTAACATCAACCTGAATGAAACACTGTAATACTGAAGTAAACTCAACCTGAAATACACACTAATACCGTAGTAAAATCAACCTGATTGAAACACTAATACTGAAGTAAAATCAACCTGAAATACACCCTAATACTGTAGTAAAATTGACCTGAAATAAAACACTGTAATACTGTAGTAAAATCAAACTGAGTGAAACACTGTAATACTGTAGTAAACTCAACCTGAATGAAACACTAATACTGTAGTAAAATCAAACTGGAATACACACTAATACTGAAGTAAAATCAACCTGGATGAAACACTAATACTGTAGTAAAATCAACCTGAAATACACACTAATACTGTAGTAAAATCAACCTGGATGAAACACTAATACTGTAGTAAACTCAACCTGAATGAAACACTAATACTGTAGTAAAATCAACCTGAAATACACACTAATACTGCAGTAAAATCAACCTGAAATACACACTAATACTGTAGTAAAATCAACCTGAATGAAACACTAATACTGAAGTAAAATCAACCTGAAATACACACTAATACTGTAGTAAAATCAACCTGAAATACACACTAATACTGTAGTAATATCAACCTGAATGAAACACTAATACTGAAGTAAAATCAACCTGAAATACACACTAATTCTGTAGTAAAATCAACCTGAAATACACACTAATACTGTAGTAAAATCAACCTGAAATACACACTAATACTGTAGTAATATCAACCTGAATGAAACACTAATACTGAAGTAAAATCAACCTGAAATACACACTAATTCTGTAGTAAAATCAACCTGAAATACACACTAATACTGTAGTAAAATCAACCTGAATGAAACACTAATACTGAAGTAAAATTAACCTGAATGAAACATTGTAATACTGTAGTAAACTCAACCTGAAATACACACTTATACTGAAGTAAAATCAACCTGAAATACACACTAATACTGTAGTAAAATCAACCTGAAATACACACTAATACTGTAGTAAAATCAACCTGAAATACACACTCATTCTGTAGTAAAATCCACCTGAAATACACACTAATACTGTAGTAAAATCAACCTGGATGAAACACTAATACTGTAGTAAACTCAACCTGAATGAAACACTAATGCTGTAGTAAAATCAACCTGAAATACACACTAATACTGTAGTAAAATCAACCTGAAATACACACTAATACTGTAGTAAAATCAACCTGAATGAAACACTAATACTGAAGTAAAATCAACCTGAAATACACACTAATACTGTAGTAAAATCAACCTGAAATACACACTAATACTGTAGTAAAATCAACCTGGATGAAACACTAATACTAAAGTAAAATCAACCTGAATGAAACACTGTAATACTGTAGTAAACTCAACCTGAAATACACACTAATACTGTAGTAAAATCAACCTGAAATACACACTAATACTGTAGTAAAATCAACCTGAAATACACACTTATACTGAAGTAAAATCAACCTGAAATACACACTAATACTGAAGTAAAATCAACCTGAAAAACACACTAATACTGTAGTAACATCAACCTGAATGAAACACTGTAATACTGGAAGTAAACTCAACCTGAAATACACACTAATACTGTAGTAACATCAACCTGAATGAAACACTAATACTGTAGTAAACTCAACCTGAAATACACTAATACTGTAGTAAAATCAACCTGAAATACACACTAATACTGCAGTAAAATCAACCTGAAATACACACTAATACTGTAGTAAAATCAACCTGAAATACACACTAATACTGAAGTAAAATCAACCTGAAATACACACTAATACTGTAGTAAAATCAACCTGAAATACACACTAATACTGCAGTAAAATCAACCTGAAATACACACTAATACTGTAGTAAACTCCACCTGAAATACACACTAATACTGCAGTAAAATCAACCTGAAATACACACTAATACTGTAGTAAAATCAACCTGAATGAAACACTAATACTGAAGTAAAATCAACCTGAAATACACACTAATACTGTAGTTAAATCAACCTGAAATACACACTAATACTGTAGTAAAATCAACCTGAAATACACACTAATACTCTAGTAATATCAACCTGAATGAAACACTAATACTGAAGTAAAATCAACCTGAAATACACACACTAATTCTGTAGTAAAATCAACCTGAAATACACACTAATACTGTAGTAAAATCAACCTGAATGAAACACTAATACTGAAGTAAAATTAACCTGAATGAAACACTGTAATACTGTAGTAAACTCAAGCTGAAATACACACTTATACTGAAGTAAAATCAACCTGAAATACACACTAATACTGTAGTAAAATCAACCTGAAATACACACTAATACTGTAGTAAAATCAACCTGAAATACACACTCATTCTGTAGTAAAATCCACCTGAAATACACACTAATACTGTAGTAAAATCAACCTGGATGAAACACTAATACTGTAGTAAACTCAACCTGAATGAAACACTAATACTGTAGTAAAATCAACCTGAAATACACACTAATACTGTAGTAAAATCAACCTGAATGAAACACTAATACTGAAGTAAAATCAACCTGAAATACACACTAATACTGTAGTAAAATCAACCTGAAATACACACTAATACTGTAGTAAAATCAACCTGAAATACACACTAATACTGTAGTAAAATCAACCTGGATGAAACACTAATACTGTAGTAAAAATCTACCTGAAATACACACTAATACTGTAGTAAAATCAACCTGGATGAAACACTGTAATACTGTAGTAAAACCAACCTGAAATACACACTAATACTGTAGTAAATTCAACCTGAAATACACACTAATACTGTAGTAACATCAACCTGAATGAAACACTAATACTGTAGTAAACTCAACCTGAAATACACACACTAATACTGTAGTAAAATCAACCTGAAATACACACTAATACTGCAGTAAAATCAACCTGAAATACACACTAATACTGTAGTAAAATCAACCTGAATGAAACACTAATACTGAAGTAAAATCAACCTGAAATACACACTAATACTGTTGTAAAATCAACCTGAAATACACACTGCTACTGTAGTAATATCAACCTGAATGAAACACTAATACTGAAGTAAAATCAACCTGAAATACACACTAATTCTGTAGTAAAATCAACCTGAAATACACACTAATACTGTAGTAAAATCAACCTGAAATACACACTAATACTGTAGTAAAATCAACCTGAATGAAACACTAATACTGAAGTAAAATCAACCTGAATGAAACACTGTAATAGTGTAGTAAACTCAACCTGAAATACACACTTATACTGTAGTAACATCAACCTGAATGAAACACTAATACTGTAGTAAACTCAACCTGAAATACACACTAATACTGTAGTAAAATCAACCTGAGTGAAACACTGTAAAACTGTAGTAAGCTCAACCTGAATGAAACACTAATACTGTAGTAAAATCAACCTGAAATACACACTAATACTGTAGTAAAATCAACCTTGATGAAAAACTTATACTGTAGTAAACTCAACCTGAATGAAACACTAATACTGTAGTAAAATCAACCTGAAATACACACTAATACTGCAGTAAAATCAACATGAAATACACACTAATACTGTGGTAATATCAACCTGAATGAAACACTAATACTGAAGTAAAATCAACCTGAAATACACACTAATACTGTAGTAAAATCAACCTGAAATACACACTAATACTGTAGTAATATCAACCTGAATGAAACACTAATACTGAAGTAAAATCAACCTGAAATACACACTAATTCTGTAGTAAAATCAACCTGAAATACACACTAATACTGTAGTAAAATCAACCTGAATGAAACACTAATACTGAAGTAAAATTAACCTGAATGAAACACTGTAATACCGTAGTAAACTCAACCTGAAATACACACTTATGCTGAAGTAAAATCAACCTGAAATACACACTAATACTGTAGTAAAATCAACCTGAAATACACACTAATACTGTAGTAAAATCAACCTGAAATACACACTCATTCTGTAGTAAAATCCACCTGAAATACACACTAATACTGTAGTAAAATCAACCTGGATGAAACACTAATACTGTAGTAAAATCAACCTGAATGAAACACTAATACTGTAGTAAAAACAACCTGAAATACACACTAATACTGTAGTAAAATCAACCTGAAATACACACTAATACTGTAGTAAAATCAACCTGAATGAAACACTAATACTGAAGTAAAATCAACCTGAAAAACACACTAATACTGTAGTAACATCAACCTGAATGAAACACTGTAATACTGAAGTAAACTCAACCTGAAATACACACTAATACTGTAGTAAAATCAACCTGATTGAAACACTAATACTGAAGTAAAATCAACCTGAAATACACACTAATACTGTAGTAAAATTGACCTGAAATAAAACACTGTAATACTGTAGTAAAATCAACCTGAGTGAAACACTGTAATACTGTAGTAAACTCAACCTGAATGAAACACTAATACTGTAGTAAAATCAAACTGGAATACACACTAATACTGAAGTAAAATCAACCTGGATGAAACACTAATACTGTAGTAAAATCAACCTGAAATACACACTAATACTGTAGTAAAATCAACCTGGATGAAACACTAATACTGTAGTAAACTCAACCTGAATGAAACACTAATACTGTAGTAAAATCAACCTGAAATACACACTAATACTGCAGTAAAATCAACCTGAAATACACACTAATACTGTAGTAAAATCAACCTGAATGAAACACTAATACTGAAGTAAAATCAACCTGAAATACACACTAATACTGTAGTAAAATCAACCTGAAATACACACTAATACTGTAGTAATATCAACCTGAATGAAACACTAATACTGAAGTAAAATCAACCTGAAATACACACTAATTCTGTAGTAAAATCAACCTGAAATACACACTAATACTGTAGTAAAATCAACCTGAAATACACACTAATACTGTAGTAATATCAACCTGAATGAAACACTAATACTGAAGTAAAATCAACCTGAAATACACACTAATTCTGTAGTAAAATCAACCTGAAATACACACTAATACTGTAGTAAAATCAACCTGAATGAAACACTAATACTGAAGTAAAATTAACCTGAATGAAACATTGTAATACTGTAGTAAACTCAACCTGAAATACACACTTATACTGAAGTAAAATCAACCTGAAATACACACTAATACTGTAGTAAAATCAACCTGAAATACACACTAATACTGTAGTAAAATCAACCTGAAATACACACTCATTCTGTAGTAAAATCCACCTGAAATACACACTAATACTGTAGTAAAATCAACCTGGATGAAACACTAATACTGTAGTAAACTCAACCTGAATGAAACACTAATGCTGTAGTAAAATCAACCTGAAATACACACTAATACTGTAGTAAAATCAACCTGAAATACACACTAATACTGTAGTAAAAATCAACCTGAATGAAACACTAATACTGAAGTAAAATCAACCTGAAATACACACTAATACTGTAGTAAAATCAACCTGAAATACACACTAATACTGTAGTAAAATCAACCTGGATGAAACACTAATACTAAAGTAAAATCAACCTGAATGAAACACTGTAATACTGTAGTAAACTCAACCTGAAATACACACTAATACTGTAGTAAAATCAACCTGAAATACACACTAATACTGTAGTAAAATCAACCTGAAATACACACTTATACTGAAGTAAAATCAACCTGAAATACACACTAATACTGAAGTAAAATCAACCTGAAAAACACACTAATACTGTAGTAACATCAACCTGAATGAAACACTGTAATACTGAAGTAAACTCAACCTGAAATACACACTAATACTGTAGTAACATCAACCTGAATGAAACACTAATACTGTAGTAAACTCAACCTGAAATACACACTAATACTGAAGTAAAATCAACCTGAAATACACAATAATTCTGTAGTAAAATCAACCTGAAATACACACTAATACTTCAGTTAAATCAACCTGAAATACACACTAATACTGTAGTAAACTCCACCTGAAATACACACTAATACTGCAGTAAAATCAACCTGAAATACACACTAATACTGTAGTAAAATCAACCTGAATGAAACACTAATACTGAAGTAAAATAAACCTGAAATACACACTAATACTGTAGTAAAATCAACCTGAAATACACACTAATACTGTAGTAAAATCAACCTGGATGAAACACTAATACTGAAGTAAAATCAACCTGAATGAAACACTGTAATACTGTAGTAAACTCAACCTGAAATACACACTAATACTGAAGTAAAATCAACCTGAAAAACACACTAATACTGTAGTAACATCAACCTGAATGAAACACTGTAATACTGAAGTAAACTCAACCTGAAATACACACTAATACTGTAGTAAAATCAACCTGATTGAAACACTAATACTGAAGTAAAATCAACCTGAAATACACACTAATACTGTAGTAAAATCGACCTGAAATACACTCTAATACTGTAGTAAAATCAACCTGAATGAAACACTGTAATACTGAAGTAAAATCAACCTGAGTGAAACACTGTAATACTGTAGTAAACTCAACCTGAATGAAACACTAATACTGTAGTAAAATCAACCTGAAATACACACTAATACTGTAGTAAAATCAACCTGGATGAAACACTAATACTGTAGTAAACTCAACCTGAATGAACCACTAATACTGTAGTAAAATCAACCTGAAATACACACTAATACTGCAGTAAAATCAACCTGAAATACACACTAATACTGTAGTAAAATCAACCTGAATGAAACACTAATACTGAAGTAAAATCAACCTGAAATACACACTAATACTGTAGTAAAATCAACCTGAAATACACACTAATACTGTAGTAATATCAACCTGAATGAAACACTAATACTGAAGTAAAATCAACCTGAAATACACACTAATTCTGTAGTAAAATCAACCTGAAATACACACTAATACTGTAGTAAAATCAACCTGAATGAAACACTAATACTGTAGTAAAATCAACCTGGATGAAACACTAATACTGTAGTAAACTTAACCTGAATGAAACACTAATACTGTAGTAAAATCAACCTGAAATACACACTAATACTGCAGTAAAATCAACCTGAAATACACACTAATACTGTAGTAAAATCAACCTGAATGAAACACTAATTCTGAAGTAAAATCAACCTGAAATACACACTAATACTGTAGTAAAATAAACCTGAAATACACACTAATACTGTAGTAATATCAACCTGAATGAAACACTAATACTGAAGTAAAATCAACCTGAAATACACACTAATTCTGTAGTAAAATCAACCTGAAATACACACTAATACTGTAGTAAAATCAACCTGGATGAAACACTAATACTGTAGTAAAATCAACCTGAAATACACACTAATTCTGTAGTAAAATCAACCTGAAATACACACTAATACTGTAGTAAAATCAACCTGGATGAAACACTAATACTGTAGTAAACTCAACCTGAATGAAACACTAATACTGTAGTAAAATCAACCTGAAATACACACTAATACTGTAGTAAAATCAACCTGGATGAAACACTAATACTGTAGTAAACTCAACCTGAATGAACCACTAATACTGTAGTAAAATCAACCTGAAATACACACTAATACTGCAGTAAAATCAACCTGAAATACACACTAATACTGTAGTAAAATCAACCTGAATGAAACACTAATACTGAAGTAAAATCAACCTGAAATACACACTAATACTGTAGTAAAATCAACCTGAAATACACACTAATACTGTAGTAATATCAACCTGAATGAAACACTAATACTGAAGTAAAATCAACCTGAAATACACACTAATTCTGTAGTAAAATCAACCTGAAATACACACTAATACTGTAGTAAAATCAACCTGAATGAAACACTAATACTGTAGTAAAATCAACCTGGATGAAACACTAATACTGTAGTAAACTTAACCTGAATGAAACACTAATACTGTAGTAAAATCAACCTGAAATACACACTAATACTGCAGTAAAATCAACCTGAAATACACACTAATACTGTAGTAAAATCAACCTGAATGAAACACTAATTCTGAAGTAAAATCAACCTGAAATACACACTAATACTGTAGTAAAATAAACCTGAAATACACACTAATACTGTAGTAATATCAACCTGAATGAAACACTAATACTGAAGTAAAATCAACCTGAAATACACACTAATTCTGTAGTAAAATCAACCTGAAATACACACTAATACTGTAGTAAAATCAACCTGGATGAAACACTAATACTGTAGTAAAATCAACCTGAAATACACACTAATTCTGTAGTAAAATCAACCTGAAATACACACTAATACTGTAGTAAAATCAACCTGGATGAAACACTAATACTGTAGTAAACTCAACCTGAATGAAACACTAATACTGTAGTAAAATCAACCTGAAATACACACTAATACTGTAGTAAAATCAACCTGAAATACACACTAATACTGTAGTAAAATCAACCTGAATGAAACACTAATACTGAAGTAAAATCAACCTGAAATACACACTAATACTGTAGTAAAATCAACCTGAAATACACACTAATACTGTAGTAAAATCAACCTGAATGAAACACTAATACTGAAGTAAAATCAACCTGAATGAAACACTGTAATACTGTAGTAAACTCAACCTGAAATACACACTTATACTGTAGTAACATCAACCTGAATGAAACACTAATACTGTAGTAAACTCAACCTGAAATACACACTAATACTGTAGTAAAATCAACCTGAATGAAACACTGTAATACTGTAGTAAAATCAACCTGAATGAAACACTAATACTGAAGTAAAATGAACCTGGATGAAACACTAATACTGTAGTAAAATCAACCTGAAATACAGACTAATACTGTAGTAAAATCAACCTTGATGAAACACTTATACTGTAGTAAACTCAACCTGAATGAAACACTAATACTGTAGTAAAATCAACCTGAAATACACACTAATACTGCAGTAAAATCAACCTGAAATACACACTAATACTGTAGTAAAATCAACCTGAATGAAACACTAATACTGAAGTAAAATCAACCTGAAATACACACTAATACTGTAGTAAAATCAACCTGAAATACACACTAATACTGTAGTAATATCAACCTGAATGAAACACTAATACTGAAGTAAAATCAACCTGAAATACACACTAATTCTGTAGTAAAATCAACCTGAAATACACACTAATACTGTAGTAAAATCAACCTGAATGAAACACTAATACTGAAGTAAAATCAACCTGAATGAAACACTGTAATACTGTAGTAAACTCAACCTGAAATACACACTTATACTGAAGTAAAATCAACCTGAAATACACACTAATACTGTAGTAAAATCAACCTGAAATACACACTAATACTGTAGTAAAATCAACCTGAAATACACACTAATACTGTAGTAAAATCAACCTGAAATACACACTAATACTGTAGTAAAATCAACCTGGATGAAACACTAATACTGTAGTAAACTCAACCTGAATGAAACACTAATACTGTAGTAAAATCAACCTGAAATACACACTAATACTGTAGTAAAATCAACCTGGATGAAACACTAATACTGTAGTAAACTCAACCTGAATGAAACACTAATACTGAAGTAAAATCAACCTGAAATACACACTAATACTGTAGTAAAATCAACCTGAAATACACACTAATACTGTAGTAATATCAACCTGAAATACACACTAATACTGAAGTAAAATCAACCTGAAATACACACTAATACTGTAGTAAAATCAAACTGGAATACACACTAATACTGAAGTAAAATCAACCTGGATGAAACACTAATACTGTAGTAAAATCAACCTGAAATACACACTAATACTGTAGTAAAATCAACCTGGATGAAACACTAATAATGTAGTAAACTCAACCTGAATGAAACACTAATACTGTAATAAAATCAACCTGAAATACACACTAATACTGCAGTAAAATCAACCTGAAATACACACTAATACCGTAGTAAAATCAACCTGAATGAAAAACTAATACTGAAGTAAAATCAACCTGAAATACACACTAATACTGTAGTAAAATCAACCTGAAATACACACTAATACTGTAGTAATATCAACCTGAATGAAACACTAATACTGAAGTAAAATCAACCTGAAATACACACTAATTCTGTAGTAAAATCAACCTGAAATACACACTAATACTGTAGTAAAATCAACCTGAAATACACACTAATACTGTAGTAATATCAACCTGAATGAAACACTAATACTGAAGTAAAATCAACCTGAATGAAACACTAATACTGAAGTAAAATTAACCTGAATGAAACACTGTAATACTGTAGTAAACTCAACCTGAAATACACACTTATACTGAAGTAAAATCAACCTGAAATACACACTAATACTGTAGTAAAATCAACCTGAAATACACACTAATACTGTAGTAAAATCAACCTGAAATACACACTCATTCTGTAGTAAAATCCACCTGAAATACACACTAATACTGTAGTAAAATCAACCTGAAATACACACTAATACTGTAGTAATATCAACCTGAATGAAACACTAATACTGAAGTAAAATCAACCTGAAATACACACTAATTCTGTAGTAAAATCAACCTGAAATACACACTAATACTGTAGTAAAATCAACCTGGATGAAACACTAATACTGTAGTAAAATCAACCTGAAATACAGACTAATACTGTAGTAAAATCAACCTTGATGAAACACTTATACTGTAGTAAACTCAACGTGAATGAAACACTAATACTGTAGTAAAATCAACCTGAAATACACACTTATACTGTAGTAAAATCAACCTGAAATACACACTAATACTGTAGTAATATCAACCTGAATGAAACACTAATACTGAAGTAAAATCAACCTGAAATACACACTAATTCTGTAGTAAAATCAACCTGAAATACACACTAATACTGTAGTAAAATCAACCTGAATGAAACATTAATACTGAAGTAAAATCAACCTGGATGAAACACTAATACTGTAGTAAAATCAACCTGAAATACAGACTAATACTGTAGTAAAATCAACCTTGATGAAACACTTATACTGTAGTAAACTCAACCTGAATGAAACACTAATACTGTAGTAAAATCAACCTGAAATACACACTTATACTGTAGTAAAATCAACCTGAAATACACACTAATACTGTAGTAAAATCAACCTGAATGAAACACTAATACTGAAGTAAAATCAACCTGAAATACACACTAATACTGTAGTAAAATCAACCTGAAATACACACTAATACTGTAGTAAAATCAACCTGGATGAAACACTAATACTGTAGTAACATCAACCTGAATGAAACACTAATACTGTAGTAAACTCAACCTGAAATACACACTAATACTGTAATAAAATCAACCTGAAATACACACTAATACTGTAGTAAAATCAACCTGAAATACACACTAATACTGTAGTAAAATCAACCTGAAATACACACTAATACTGAAGTAAAATCAACCTGAAATACACACTAATACTGTAGTAAAATCAACCTGAAATACACACTAATACTGCAGTAAAATCAACCTGAAATACACACTAATACTGTAGTAAACTCCACCTGAAATACACACTAATACTGCAGTAAAATCAACCTGAAATACACACTAATACTGTAGTAAAATCAACCTGAATGAAACACTAATACTGAAGTAAAATCAACCTGAAATACACACTAGTACTGTAGTAAAATCAACCTGATATACACACTAATACTGTAGTAAAATCAACCTGGATGAAACACTAATACTGAAGTAAAATCAACCTGAATGAAACACTGTAATACTGTAGTAAACTCAACCTGAAATACACACTTATACTGAAGTAAAATCAACCTGAAATACACACTAATACTGATGTAAAATCAACCTGAAATACACACTAATACTGTAGTAAAATCAACCTGAAATACACACTAATACTGTAGTAATATCAACCTGAATGAAACACTAATACTGAAGTAAAATCAACCTGAAATACACACATAATTCTGTAGTAAAATCAACCTGAAATACACACTAATACTGTAGTAAAATCAACCTGAATGAAACACTAATACTGAAGTAAAATCAACCTGGATGAAACACTAATACTGTAGTAAAATCAACCTGAAATACAGACTAATACTGTAGTAAAATCAACCTTGATGAAACACTTATACTGTAGTAAACTCAACCTGAATGAAACACTAATACTGTAGTAAAATCAACCTGAAATACACACTAATACTGTAGTAAAATCAACCTGAAATACACACTAATACTGAATTAAAATCAACCTGCAATACACACTAATACTGTAGTAAAATCAACCTGAAATACACACTAATACTGCAGTAAAATCAACCTGAAATACACACTAATACTGTAGTAAACTCCACCTGAAATACACACTAATACTGCAGTAAAATCAACCTGAAATACACACTAATACTGTAGTAAAATCAACCTGAATGAAACACTAATACTGAAGTAAAATCAACCTGAAATACACACTAGTACTGTAGTAAAATCAACCTGATATACACACTAATACTGTAGTAAAATCAACCTGGATGAAACACTAATACTGAAGTAAAATCAACCTGAATGAAACACTGTAATACTGTAGTAAACTCAACCTGAAATACACACTTATACTGAAGTAAAATCAACCTGAAATACACACTAATAATGATGTAAAATCAACCTGAAATACACACTAATACTGTAGTAAAATCAACCTGAAATACACACTAATACTGTAGTAATATCAACCTGAATGAAACACTAATACTGAAGTAAAATCAACCTGAAATACACACTAATTCTGTAGTAAAATCAACCTGAAATACACACTAATACTGTAGTAAAATCAACCTGAATGAAACACTAATACTGAAGTAAAATTAACCTGAATGAAACACTGTAATACTGTAGTAAACTCAACCTGAAATACACACTTATACTGAAGTAAAATCAACCTGAAATACACACTAATACTGTAGTAAAATCAACCTGAAATACACACTAATACTGTAGTAAAATCAACCTGAAATACACACTCATTCTGTAGTAAAATCCACCTGAAATACACACTAATACTGTAGTAAAATCAACCTGAAATACACACTAATACTGTAGTAATATCAACCTGAATGAAACACTAATACTGAAGTAAAATCAACCTGAAATACACACTAATTCTGTAGTAAAATCAACCTGAAATACACACTAATACTGTAGTAAAATCAACCTGAATGAAACATTAATACTGAAGTAAAATCAACCTGGATGAAACACTAATACTGTAGTAAAATCAACCTGAAATACAGACTAATACTGTAGTAAAATCAACCTTGATGAAACACTTATACTGTAGTAAACTCAACCTGAATGAAACACTAATACTATAGTAAAATCAACCTGAAATACACACTAATACTGTAGTAAAATCAACCTGAAATACACACTAATACTGTAGTAAAATCAACCTGAATGAAACACTAATACTGAAGTAAAATCAACCTGAAATACACACTAATACTGTAGTAAAATCAACCTGAAATACACACTAATACTGAACGAAACTCAACCTGAAATACACACTAATACTGTAGTAACATCAACTTGAATGAAACACTAATACTGTAGTAAACTCAACCTGAAATACACACTAATACTGTAGTAAAATCAACCTGAAATACACACTAATACTGCAGTAAAATCAACCTGAAATACACACTAATACTGTAGTAAAATCAACCTGAAATACACACTAATACTGAAGTAAAATCAACCTGAAATACACACTAATACTGTAGTAAAATCAACCTGAAATACACACTAATACTGCAGTAAAATCAACCTGAAATACACACTAATACTGTAGTAAACTCCACCTGAAATACACACTAATACTGCAGTAAAATCAACCTGAAATACACACTAATACTGTAGTAAAATCAACCTGAATGAAACACTAATACTGAAGTAAAATCAACCTGAAATACACACTAATACTGTAGTAAAATCAACCTGAAATACACACTAATACTGTAGTAAAATCAACCTGGATGAAACACTAATACTGAAGTAAAATCAACCTGAATGAAACACTGTAATACTGTAGTAAACTCAACCTGAAATACACACTTATACTGAAGTAAAATCAACCTGAAATACACACTAATACTGAAGTAAAATCAACCTGAAAAACACACTAATACTGTAGTAAAATCAACCTGAATGAAACACTGTAATACTGAAGTAAACTCAACCTGAAATACACACTAATACTGTAGTAAAATCAACCTGATTGAAACACTAATACTGAAGTAAAATCAACCTGAAATACACACTAATACTGTAGTAAAATCGACCTGAAATACACTCTAATACTGTAGTAAAATCAACCTGAATGAAACACTGTAATACTGTAGTAAAATCAACCTGAGTGAAACACTGTAATACTGTAGTAAACTCAACCTGAATGAAACACTAATACTGTAGGAAAATCAAACTGGAATACACACTAATACTGAAGTAAAATCAACCTGGATGAAACACTAATACTGTAGTAAAATCAACCTGAAATACACACTAATACTGTAGTAAAATCAACCTGAAATACACACTAATACTGAAGTAAAATCAACCTGAAATACACACTAATACTGTAGTAAAATCAACCTGAAATACACACTAATACTGCAGTAAAATCAACCTGAAATACACACTAATACTGTAGTAAACTCCACCTGAAATACACACTAATACTGCAGTAAAATCAACCTGAAATACACACTAATACTGTAGTAAAATCAACCTGAATGAAACACTAATACTGAAGTAAAATCAACCTGAAATACACACTAGTACTGTAGTAAAATCAACCTGAAATACACACTAATACTGTAGTAAAATCAACCTGGATGAAACACTAATACTGAAGTAAAATCAACCTGAATGAAACACTGTAATACTGTAGTAAACTCAACCTGAAATACACACTAATACTGAAGTAAAATCAACTTGAATGAAACACTAATACTGTAGTAAACTCAACCTGAAATACACACTAATACTGTAGTAAAATCAACCTGAAATACACACTAATACTGCAGTAAAATCAACCTGAAATACACACTAATACTGTAGTAAAATCAACCTGAAATACACACTAATACTGAAGTAAAATCAACCTGAAATACACACTAATACTGTAGTAAAATCAACCTGAAATACACACTAATACTGCAGTAAAATCAACCTGAAATACACACTAATACTGTAGTAAACTCCACCTGAAATACACACTAATACTGCAGTAAAATCAACCTGAAATACACACTAATACTGTAGTAAAATCAACCTGAATGAAACACTAATACTGAAGTAAAATCAACCTGAAATACACACTAATACTGTAGTAAAATCAACCTGAAATACACACTAATACTGTAGTAAAATCAACCTGGATGAAACACTAATACTGAAGTAAAATCAACCTGAATGAAACACTGTAATACCGTAGTAAACTCAACCTGAAATACACACTTATACTGAAGTAAAATCAACCTGAAATACACACTAATACTGAAGTAAAATCAACCTGAAAAACACACTAATACTGTAGTAAAATCAACCTGAATGAAACACTGTAATACTGAAGTAAACTCAACCTGAAATACACACTAATACTGTAGTAAAATCAACCTGATTGAAACACTAATACTGAAGTAAAATCAACCTGAAATACACACTAATACTGTAGTAAAATCGACCTGAAATACACTCTAATACTGTAGTAAAATCAACCTGAATGAAACACTGTAATACTGTAGTAAAATCAACCTGAGTGAAACACTGTAATACTGTAGTAAACTCAACCTGAATGAAACACTAATACTGTAGGAAAATCAAACTGGAATACACACTAATACTGAAGTAAAATCAACCTGGATGAAACACTAATACTGTAGTAAAATCAACCTGAAATACACACTAATACTGTAGTAAAATCAACCTGGATGAAACACTAATACTGTAGTAAACTCAACCTGAATGAAACACTAATACTGTAGTAAAATCAACCTGAAATACACACTAATACTGCAGTAAAATCAACCTGAAATACACACTAATACTGTAGTAAAATCAACCTGAATGAAACACTAATACTGAAGTAAAATCAACCTGAAATACACACTAATACTGTAGTAAAATCAACCTGAAATACACACTAATACTGTAGTAATATCAACCTGAATGAAACACTAATACTGAAGTAAAATCAACCTGAAATACACACTAATTCTGTAGTAAAATCAACCTGAAATACACACTAATACTGTAGTAACATCAACCTGAATGAAACACTAATACTGTAGTAAAATCAACCTGGATGAAACACTAATACTGTAGTAAACTCAACCTGAATGAAACACTAATACTGTAGTAAAATCAACCTGAATGAAACACTAATACTGAAGTAAAATCAACCTGAAATACACACTAATACTGTAGTAAAATCAACCTGAAATACACACTAATACTGTAGTAAAATCAACCTGAATGAAACACTAATACTGAAGTAAAATCAACCTGAAATACACACTAATACTGTAGTAAAATCAACCTGAAATACACACTAATACTGTAGTAATATCAACCTGAATGAAACACTAATACTGAAGTAAAATCAACCTGAAATACACACTAATTCTGTAGTAAAATCAACCTGAAATACACACTAATACTGTAGTAAAATCAACCTGAAATACACACTAATACTGTAGTAATATCAACCTGAATGAAACACTAATACTGAAGTAAAATCAACCTGAAATACACACTAATTCTGTAGTAAAATCAACCTGAAATACACACTAATACTGTAGTAAAATCAACCTGAATGAAACACTAATACTGAAGTAAAATTAACCTGAATGAAACACTGTAATACTGTAGTAAACTCAACCTGAAATACACACTTATACTGAAGTAAAATCAACCTGAAATACACACTAATACTGTAGTAAAATCAACCTGAAATACATACTAATACTGTAGTAAAATCAACCTGAAATACACACTCATTCTGTAGTAAAATCCACCTGAAATACACACTAATACTGTAGTAAAATCAACCTGGATGAAACACTAATACTGTAGTAAAATCAACATGAAATACACACTAATACTGTAGTAAAATCAACCTGAAATACACACTAATACTGTAGTAAAATCAACCTGAATGAAACACTAATACTGAAGTAAAATCAACCTGAATGAAACACTGTAATGGTGTAGTAAACTCAACCTGAAATACACACTTATACTGTAGTAACATCAAACTGAATGAAACACTAATACTGTAGTAAACTCAACCTGAAATACACACTAATACTGTAGTAAAATCAACCTGAATGAAACACTGTAATACTGTAGTAAAATCAACCTGAATGAAACATTAATACTGAAGTAAAATCAACCTGGATGAAACACTAATACTGTAGTAAAATCAACCTGAAATACAGACTAATACTGTAGTAAAATCAACCTTGATGAAACACTTGTACTGTAGTAAACTCAACCTGAATGAAACACTAATACTGTAGTAAAATCAACCTGAAATACACACTAATACTGTAGTAAAATCGACCTGAAATACACTCTAATACTGTAGTAAAATCAACCTGAATGAAACACTGTAATACTGTAGTAAAATCAACCTGAGTGAAACACTGTAATACTGTAGTAAACTCAACCTGAATGAAACACTAATACTGTAGGAAAATCAAACTGGAATACACACTAATACTGAAGTAAAATCAACCTGGATGAAACACTAATACTGTAGTAAAATCAACCTGAAATACACACTAATACTGTAGTAAAATCAACCTGGATGAAACACTAATACTGTAGTAAACTCAACCTGAATGAAACACTAATACTGTAGTAAAATCAACCTGAAATACACACTAATACTGCAGTAAAATCAACCTGAAATACACACTAATACTGTAGTAAAATCAACCTGAATGAAACACTAATACTGAAGTAAAATCAACCTGAAATACACACTAATACTGTAGTAAAATCAACCTGAATGAAACACTAATACTGTAGTAAAATCAACCTGAAATACACACTAATACTGTAGTAATATCAACCTGAATGAAACACTAATACTGAAGTAAAATCAACCTGAAATACACACTAATTCTGTAGTAAAATCAACCTGAAATACACACTAATACTGTAGTAAAATCAACCTGAAATACACACTAATACTGTAGTAATATCAACCTGAATGAAACACTAATACTGAAGTAAAATCAACCTGAAATACACACTAATTCTGTAGTAAAATCAACCTGAAATACACACTAATACTGTAGTAAAATCAACCTGAATGAAACACTAATACTGAAGTAAAATTAACCTGAATGAAACACTGTAATACTGTAGTAAACTCAACCTGAAATACACACTTATACTGAAGTAAAATCAACCTGAAATACACACTAATACTGTAGTAAAATCAACCTGAAATACATACTAATACTGTAGTAAAATCAACCTGAAATACACACTAATACTGTAGTAAAATCAACCTGGATGAAACACTAATACTGTAGTAAAATCAACATGAAATACACACTAATACTGTAGTAAAATCAACCTGAAATACACACTAATACTGTAGTAAAATCAACCTGAATGAAACACTAATACTGAAGTAAAATCAACCTGAATGAAACACTGTAATGGTGTAGTAAACTCAACCTGAAATACACACTTATACTGTAGTAACATCAAACTGAATGAAACACTAATACTGTAGTAAACTCAACCTGAAATACACACTAATACTGTAGTAAAATCAACCTGAATGAAACACTGTAATACTGTAGTAAAATCAACCTGAATGAAACATTAATACTGAAGTAAAATCAACCTGGATGAAACACTAATACTGTAGTAAAATCAACCTGAATGAAACACTGTAATACTGTAGTAAACTCCACCTGAAATACACACTAATACTGAAGTAAACTCAACCTGAAATACAAACTAATACTGTAGTAAAATCAACCTGGATGAAACACTAATACTGTAGTAAACTCAACCTGAATGAAACACTAATACTGTAGTAAAATCAACCTGAAATACACACTAATACTGCAGTAAAATCAACCTGAAATACACACTAATACTGTAGTAAAATCAACCTGAATGAAACACTAATACTGAAGTAAAATCAACCTGAAATACACACTAATACTGTAGTAAAATCAACCTGAAATACACACTAATACTGTAGTAATATCAACCTGAATGAAACACTAATACTGAAGTAAAATCAACCTGAAATACACACTAATTCTGTAGTAAAATCAACCTGAAATACACACTAATACTGTAGTAACATCAACCTGAATGAAACACTAATACTGTAGTAAAATCAACCTGGATGAAACACTAATACTGTAGTAAACTCAACCTGAATGAAACACTAATACTGTAGTAAAATCAACCTGAAATACACACTAATACTGTAGTAATATCAACCTGAATGAAACACTAATACTGAAGTAAAATCAACCTGAAATACACACTAATTCTGTAGTAAAATCAACCTGAAATACACACTAATACTGTAGTAAAATCAACCTGAAATACACACTAATACTGTAGTAATATCAACCTGAATGAAACACTAATACTGAAGTAAAATCAACCTGAAATACACACTAATTCTGTAGTAAAATCAACCTGAAATACACACTAATACTGTAGTAAAATCAACCTGAATGAAACACTAATACTGAAGTAAAATTAACCTGAATGAAACACTGTAATACTGTAGTAAACTCAACCTGAAATACACACTTATACTGAAGTAAAATCAACCTGAAATACACACTAATACTGTAGTAAAATCAACCTGAAATACATACTAATACTGTAGTAAAATCAACCTGAAATACACACTCATTCTGTAGTAAAATCCACCTGAAATACACACTAATACTGTAGTAAAATCAACCTGGATGAAACACTAATACTGTAGTAAAATCAACATGAAATACACACTAATACTGTAGTAAAATCAACCTGAAATACACACTAATACTGTAGTAAAATCAACCTGAATGAAACACTAATACTGAAGTAAAATCAACCTGAATGAAACACTGTAATGGTGTAGTAAACTCAACCTGAAATACACACTTATACTGTAGTAACATCAAACTGAATGAAACACTAATACTGTAGTAAACTCAACCTGAAATACACACTAATACTGTAGTAAAATCAACCTGAATGAAACACTGTAATACTGTAGTAAAATCAACCTGAATGAAACATTAATACTGAAGTAAAATCAACCTGGATGAAACACTAATACTGTAGTAAAATCAACCTGAAATACAGACTAATACTGTAGTAAAATCAACCTTGATGAAACACTTGTACTGTAGTAAACTCAACCTGAATGAAACACTAATACTGTAGTAAAATCAACCTGAAATACACACTAATACCGTAGTAAAATCAACCTGAAATACACACTAATACTGTAGTAAAATCAACCTGAATGAAACACTAATACTGAAGTAAAATCAACCTGAAATACACACTAATACTGTAGTAAAATCAACCTGAAATACACACTAATACTGTAGTAAAATCAACCTGGATGAAACACTAATACTGTAGTAACATCAACCTGAATGAAACACTAATACTGTAGTAAACTCAACCTGAAATACACACTAATACTGTAGTAAAATCAACCTGAAATACACACTAATTCTGCAGTAAAATCAACCTGAAATACACACTAATACTGTAGTAAAATCAACCTGAAATACACACTAATACTGAAGTAAAATCAACCTGAAATACACACTAATACTGTAGTAAAATCAACCTGAAATACACACTAATACTGCAGTAAAATCAACCTGAAATACACACTAATACTGTAGTAAACTCCACCTGAAATACACACTAATACTGCAGTAAAATCAACCTGAAATACACACTAATACTGTAGTAAAATCAACCTGAATGAAACACTAATACTGTAGTAAAATCAACCTGAAATACACACTAATACTGTAGTAAAATCAACCTGAATGAAACACTAATACTGAAGTAAAATTAACCTGAATGAAACACTGTAATACTGTAGTAAACTCAACCTGAAATACACACTTATACTGAAGTAAAATCAACCTGAAATACACACTAATACTGTAGTAAAATCAACCTGAAATACATACTAATACTGTAGTAAAATCAACCTGAAATACACACTCATTCTGTAGTAAAATCCACCTGAAATACACACTAATACTGTAGTAAAATCAACCTGGATGAAACACTAATACTGTAGTAAAATCAACATGAAATACACACTAATACTGTAGTAAAATCAACCTGAAATACACACTAATACTGTAGTAAAATCAACCTGAATGAAACACTAATACTGAAGTAAAATCAACCTGAATGAAACACTGTAATGGTGTAGTAAACTCAACCTGAAATACACACTTATACTGTAGTAACATCAAACTGAATGAAACACTAATACTGTAGTAAACTCAACCTGAAATACACACTAATACTGTAGTAAAATCAACCTGAATGAAACACTGTAATACTGTAGTAAAATCAACCTGAATGAAACATTAATACTGAAGTAAAATCAACCTGGATGAAACACTAATACTGTAGTAAAATCAACCTGAATGAAACACTGTAATACTGTAGTAAACTCCACCTGAAATACACACTAATACTGAAGTAAACTCAACCTGAAATACAAACTAATACTGTAGTAAAATCAACCTGGATGAAACACTAATACTGTAGTAAACTCAACCTGAATGAAACACTAATACTGTAGTAAAATCAACCTGAAATACACACTAATACTGCAGTAAAATCAACCTGAAATACACACTAATACTGTAGTAAAATCAACCTGAATGAAACACTAATACTGAAGTAAAATCAACCTGAAATACACACTAATACTGTAGTAAAATCAACCTGAAATACACACTAATACTGTAGTAATATCAACCTGAATGAAACACTAATACTGAAGTAAAATCAACCTGAAATACACACTAATTCTGTAGTAAAATCAACCTGAAATACACACTAATACTGTAGTAACATCAACCTGAATGAAACACTAATACTGTAGTAAAATCAACCTGGATGAAACACTAATACTGTAGTAAACTCAACCTGAATGAAACACTAATACTGTAGTAAAATCAACCTGAAATACACACTAATACTGTAGTAATATCAACCTGAATGAAACACTAATACTGAAGTAAAATCAACCTGAAATACACACTAATTCTGTAGTAAAATCAACCTGAAATACACACTAATACTGTAGTAAAATCAACCTGAAATACACACTAATACTGTAGTAATATCAACCTGAATGAAACACTAATACTGAAGTAAAATCAACCTGAAATACACACTAATTCTGTAGTAAAATCAACCTGAAATACACACTAATACTGTAGTAAAATCAACCTGAATGAAACACTAATACTGAAGTAAAATTAACCTGAATGAAACACTGTAATACTGTAGTAAACTCAACCTGAAATACACACTTATACTGAAGTAAAATCAACCTGAAATACACACTAATACTGTAGTAAAATCAACCTGAAATACATACTAATACTGTAGTAAAATCAACCTGAAATACACACTCATTCTGTAGTAAAATCCACCTGAAATACACACTAATACTGTAGTAAAATCAACCTGGATGAAACACTAATACTGTAGTAAAATCAACATGAAATACACACTAATACTGTAGTAAAATCAACCTGAAATACACACTAATACTGTAGTAAAATCAACCTGAATGAAACACTAATACTGAAGTAAAATCAACCTGAATGAAACACTGTAATGGTGTAGTAAACTCAACCTGAAATACATACTTATACTGTAGTAACATCAAACTGAATGAAACACTAATACTGTAGTAAACTCAAACTGAAATACACACTAATACTGTAGTAAAATCAACCTGAATGAAACACTGTAATACTGTAGTAAAATCAACCTGAATGAAACATTAATACTGAAGTAAAATCAACCTGGATGAAACACTAATACTGTAGTAAAATCAACCTGAAATACAGACTAATACTGTAGTAAAATCAACCTTGATGAAACACTTGTACTGTAGTAAACTCAACCTGAATGAAACACTAATACTGTAGTAAAATCAACCTGAAATACACACTAATACTGTAGTAAAATCAACCTGAAATACACACTAATACTGTAGTAAAATCAACCTGAATGAAACACTAATACTGAAGTAAAATCAACCTGAAATACACACTAATACTGTAGTAAAATCAACCTGAAATACACACTAATACTGTAGTAAAATCAACCTGGATGAAACACTAATACTGTAGTAACATCAACCTGAATGAAACACTAATACTGTAGTAAACTCAACCTGAAATACACACTAATACTGTAGTAAAATCAACCTGAAATACACACTAATTCTGCAGTAAAATCAACCTGAAATACACACTAATACTGTAGTAAAATCAACCTGAAATACACACTAATACTGAAGTAAAATCAACCTGAAATACACACTAATACTGTAGTAAAATCAACCTGAAATACACACTAATACTGCAGTAAAATCAACCTGAAATACACACTAATACTGTAGTAAACTCCACCTGAAATACACACTAATACTGCAGTAAAATCAACCTGAAATACACACTAATACTGTAGTAAAATCAACCTGAATGAAACACTAATACTGAAGTAAAATCAACCTGAAATACACACTAGTACTGTAGTAAAATCAACCTGAAATACACACTAATACTGTAGTAAAATCAACCTTGATGATACACTAATACTGAAGTAAAATCAACCTGAATGAAACACTGTAATACTGTAGTAAACTCAACCTGAAATACACACTTATACTGAAGTAAAATCAACCTGAAATACACACTAATACTGATGTAAAATCAACCTGAAAAACACACTAATACTGTAGTAACATCAACCTGAATGAAACACTGTAATACTGAAGTAAACTCAACCTGAAATACACACTAATACTGTAGTAACATCAACTTGAATGAAACACTAATACTGTAGTAAACTCAACCTGAAATACACACTAATACTGTAGTAAAATCAACCTGAAATACACACTAATACTGCAGTAAAATCAACCTGAAATACACACTAATACTGTAGTAAAATCAACCTGAAATACACACTAATACTGAAGTAAAATCAACCTGAAATACATACTAATACTGTAGTAAAATCAACCTGAAATACATACTAATACTGCAGTAAAATCAACCTGAAATACACACTAATACTGTAGTAAACTCCACCTGAAATACACACTAATACTGCAGTAAAATCAACCTGAAATACACACTAATACTGTAGTAAAATCAACCTGAATGAAACACTAATACTGAAGTAAAATCAACCTGAAATACACACTAATACTGTAGTAAAATCAACCTGAAATACACACTAATACTGTAGTAAAATCAACCTGGATGAAACACTAATACTGAAGTAAAATCAACCTGAATGAAACACTGTAATACTGTAGTAAACTCAACCTGAAATACACACTTATACTGAAGTAAAATCAACCTGAAATACACACTAATACTGAAGTAAAATCAACCTGAAAAACACACTAATACTGTAGTAACATCAACCTGAATGAAACACTGTAATACTGAAGTAAACTCAACCTGAAATACACACTAATACTGTAGTAAAATCAACCTGATTGAAACACTAATACTGAAGTAAAATCAACCTGAAATACACACTAATACTGTAGTAAAATCGACCTGAAATACACTCTAATACTGTAGTAAAATCAACCTGAATGAAACACTGTAATACTGTAGTAAAATCAACCTGAGTGAAACACTGTAATACTGTAGTAAACTCAACCTGAATGAAACACTAATACTGTAGTAAAATCAAACTGGAATACACACTAATACTGAAGTAAAATCAACCTGGATGAAACACTAATACTGTAGTAAAATCAACCTGAAATACACACTAATACTGTAGTAAAATCAACCTGGATGAAACACTAATACTGTAGTAAACTCAACCTGAATGAAACACTAATACTGTAGTAAAATCAACCTGAAATACACACTAATACTGCAGTAAAATCAACCTGAAATACACACTAATGCTGTAGTAAAATCAACCTGAATGAAACACTAATACTGAAGTATAATCAACCTGAAATACACACTAATACTGTAGTAAAATCAACCTGAAATACACACTAATACTGTAGTAAAATCAACCTGAATGAAACACTAATACTGAAGTAAAATCAACCTGAAATACACACTAATACTGTAGTAAAATCAACCTGAAATACACACTAATACTGTAGTAATATCAACCTGAATGAAACACTAATACTGAAGTAAAATCAACCTGAAATACACACTAATTCTGTAGTAAAATCAACCTGAAATACACACTAATACTGTAGTAAAATCAACCTGAAAAACACACTAATACTGTAGTAAAATCAACCTGAATGAAACACTAATACTGAAGTAAAATCAACCTGAATGAAACACTGTAATACTGTATTAAACTCAAGCTGAAATACACACTTATACTGTAGTAACATCAACCTGAATGAAAAACTAATACTGTAGTAAACTCAACCTGAAATACACACTAATACTGATGTAAAATCTACCTGAATGAAACACTGTAATACTGTAGTAAACTCAACCTGAATGAAACACTAATACTGTAGTAAAATCAACCTGAAATACACACTAATACTGAAGTAAAATCAACCTGGATGAAACACTAATACTGTAGTAAAATCAACCTGAAATACAGACTAATACTGTAGTAAAATCAACCTGAAATACACACTAATACTGAAGTAAAATCAACCTTGATGAAACACTTATACTGTAGTAAACTCAACCTGAATGAAACTCTAATACTGTAGTAAAATCAACCTGAAATACACACTAATACTGCAGTAAAATCAACCTGAAATACACACTAATACTGAAGTAAAATCAACCTGAAATACACACTAATACTGTAGTAAAATCAACCTGAAATACACACTAATACTGTAGTAAAATCAACCTGGATGAAACACTAATACTGAAGTAAAATCAACCTGAATGAAACACTGTAATACTGTAGTAAACTCAACCTGAAATACACACTTATACTGAAGTAAAATCAACCTGAATGAAACACTGTAATACTGTAGTAAACTCAACCTGAAATACACACTTATACTGAAGTAAAATCAACCTGAAATACACACTAATACTGCAGTAAAATCAACCTGAAATACACACTAATACTGTAGTAAAATCAACCTGAATGAAACACTAATACTGAAGTAAAATCAACCTGAAATACACACTAATACTGTAGTAAAATCAACCTGAAATACACACTAATACTGTAGTAAAATCAACCTGGATGAAACACTAATACTGAAGTAAAATCAACCTGAATGAAACACTGTAATACTGTAGTAAACTCAACCTGAAATACACACTTATACTGAAGTAAAATCAACCTGAAATACACACTAATACCGAAGTAAAATCAACCTGAAAAACACACTAATACTGTAGTAACATCAACCTGAATGAAACACTGTAATACTGAAGTAAACTCAACCTGAAATACACACTAATACTGTAGTAAAATCAACCTGATTGAAACACTAATACTGAAGTAAAATCAACCTGAAATACACACTAATACTGTAGTAAAATCGACCTGAAATACACTCTAATACTGTAGTAAAATCAACCTGAATGAAACACCGTAATACTGTAGTAAAATCAACCTGAGTGAAACACTGTAATACTGTAGTAAACTCAACCTGAATGAAACACTAATACTGTAGTAAAATCAAACCGGAATACACACTAATACTGAAGTAAAATCAACCTGGATGAAACACTAATACTGTAGTAAAATCAACCTGAAATACACACTAATACTGTAGTAAAATCAACCTGGATGAAACACTAATACTGTAGTAAACTCAACCTGAATGAAACACTAATACTGTAGTAAAATCAACCTGAAATACACACTAATACTGCAGTAAAATCAACCTGAAATACACACTAATGCTGTAGTAAAATCAACCTGAATGAAACACTAATACTGAAGTATAATCAACCTGAAATACACACTAATACTGTAGTAAAATCAACCTGAAATACACACTAATACTGTAGTAAAATCAACCTGAATGAAACACTAATACTGAAGTAAAATCAACCTGAAATACACACTAATACTGTAGTAAAATCAACCTGAAATACACACTAATACTGTAGTAATATCAACCTGAATGAAACACTAATACTGAAGTAAAATCAACCTGAAATACACACTAATACTGTAGTAAAATCAACCTGAAATACACACTAATACTGAAGTAAAATCAACCTGAATGAAACACTAATACTGAAGTAAAATCAACCTGAATGAAACACTGTAATACTGTATTAAACTCAACCTGAAATACACACTTATACTGTAGTAACATCAACCTGAATGAAAAACTAATACTGTAGTAAACTCAACCTGAAATACACACTAATACTGATGTAAAATCTACCTGAATGAAACACTGTAATACTGTAGTAAACTCAACCTGAATGAAACACTAATACTGTAGTAAAATCAACCTGAAATACACACTAATACTGAAGTAAAATCAACCTGGATGAAACACTAATACTGTAGTAAAATCAACCTGAAATACAGACTAATACTGTAGTAAAATCAACCTGAAATACACACTAATACTGAAGTAAAATCAACCTTGATGAAACACTTATACTGTAGTAAACTCAACCTGAATGAAACTCTAATACTGCAGTAAAATCAACCTGAAATACACACTAATACTGAAGTAAAATCAACCTGAAATAAACACTAATACTGTAGTAAAATCAACCTGAAATACACACTAATACTGTAGTAAAATCAACCTGGATGAAACACTAATACTGAAGTAAAATCAACCTGAATGAAACACTGTAATACTGTAGTAAACTCAACCTGAAATACACACTAATACTGTAGTAAAATCAACCTGAAATACACACTAATACTGTAGTAAAATCAACCTGAATGAAACACTGTAATACTGAAGTAAACTCAACCTGAAATACACACTAATACTGTAGTAACATCAACCTGAATGAAACACTAATACTGTAGTAAACTCAACCTGAAATACACACTAATACTGTACTAAAATCAACCTGAAATACACACTAATACTGCAGTAAAATCAACCTGAAATACACACTAATACTGTAGTAAAATCAACCTGAATGAAACACTAATACTGAAGTAAAATCAACCTGAAATACACACTAATACTGTAGTAAAATCAACCTGGATGAAACACTAATACTGAAGTAAAATCAACCTGAATGAAACACTGTAATACTGTAGTAAACTCAACCTGAAATACACCTAATACTGTAGTAAACTCAACCTGAAATACACACTAATACTGTAGTAACATCAACCTGAAATACACACTCATTCTGTAGTAAAATCAACCTGAAATACACACTAATACTGTAGTAAAATCAACCTGAAATACACACTCATTCTGTAGTAAAATCAACCTGAAATACACACTAATACTGTAGTAAACTCAACCTGAAATACACACTTATACTGAAGTAAAATCAACCTGAAATACACACTCATTCTGTAGTAAACTCAACCTGAAATACACACTTATACTGAAGTAAAATCAACCTGAAATACACTCTAATACTGTAGTAAACTCAACCTGAATGAAACACTGTAATACTGTAGTAAAATCAACCTGAGTGAAACACTGTAATACGGTAGTAAACTCAACCTGAATGAAACACTAATACTGTAGTAAAATCAAACTGGAATACACACTAATACTGAAGTAAAATCAACCTGGATGAAACACTAATACTGTAGTAAAATCAACCTGAAATACACACTAATACTGTAGTAAAATCAACCTGGATGAAACACTAATACTGTAGTAAACTCAACCTGAATGAAACACTAATACTGTAGTAAAATCAACCTGAAATACACACTAATACTGCAGTAAAATCAACCTGAAATACACACTAATACTGCAGTAAAATCAACCTGAAATACACACTAATACTGTAGTAAAATCAACCTGAATTAAACACTAATACTGAAGTAAAATCAACCTGAATGAAACACTGTAATACTGTAGCAAACTCAACCTGAAATACACACTAATACTGTAGTAAAATCAACCTGAATGAAACACTGTAATACTGTAGTAAACTCCACCTGAAATACACACTAATACTGAAGTAAACTCAACCTGAAATACAAACTAATACTGTAGTAAAATCAACCTGATTGAAACACTAATACTGAAGTAAAATCAACCTGAAATACACACTAATACTGTAGTAAAATCAACCTGAAATACACACTAATACTGTAGTAAAATCAACCTGAATGAAACACTGTAATACTGTAGTAAAATCAACCTGAAATACACACTAATACTGTAGTAAGATCAACCTGAAATACACACTAATACTGTAGTAAAATCAACCTGAAATACACACTAATACTGTAGTAAAATCAACCTGAATGAAACACTGTAATACTGAAGTAAACTCAACCTGAAATACACACTAATACTGTAGTAACATCAACCTGAATGAAACACTAATACTGTAGTAAACTCAACCTGAAATACACACTAATACTGTACTAAAATCAACCTGAAATACACACTAATACTGCAGTAAAATCAACCTGAAATACACACTAATACTGTAGTAAAATCAACCTGAATGAAACACTAATACTGAAGTAAAATCAACCTGAAATACACACTAATACTGTAGTAAAATCAACCTGGATGAAACACTAATACTGAAGTAAAATCAACCTGAATGAAACACTGTAATACTGTAGTAAACTCAACCTGAAATACACACTTATACTGAAGTAAAATCAACCTGAAATACACACTTATACTGAAGTAAAATCAACCTGAAATACACACTCATTCTGTAGTAAAATCAACCTGAAATACACACTAATACTGTAGTAAAATCAACCTGAAATACACACTAATACTGTAGTAAAATCAACCTGGATGAAACACTAATACTGAAGTAAAATCAACCTGAATGAAACACTGTAATACTGTAGTAAACTCAACCTGAAATACACACTTATACTGAAGTAAAATCAACCTGAAATACACACTAATACTGTAGTAAAATCAACCTGAAAAACACACTTATACTGAAGTAAAATCAACCTGAAATACACACTAATACTGTAGTAAAATCGACCTGAAATACACTCTAATACTGTAGTAAAATCAACCTGAATGAAACACTGTAATACTGTAGTAAACTCAACCTGAATGAAACACTAATACTGTAGTAAAATCAAACTGGAATACACACTAATACTGAAGTAAAATCAACCTGGATGAAACACTAATACTGTAGTAAAATCAACCTGAAATACACACTAATACTGTAGTAAAATCAACCTGGATGAAACACTAATACTGTAGTAAACTCAACCTGAATGAAACACTAATACTGTAGTAAAATCAACCTGAAATACACACTAATACTGCAGTAAAATCAACCTGAAATACACACTAATACTGCAGTAAAATCAACCTGAAATACACACTAATACTGTAGTAAAATCAACCTGAATTAAACACTAATACTGAAGTAAAATCAACCTGAATGAAACACTGTAATACTGTAGTAAACTCAACCTGAAATACACACTAATACTGTAGTAAAATCAACCTGAATGAAACACTGTAATACTGTAGTAAACTCCACCTGAAATACACACTAATACTGAAGTAAACTCAACCTGAAATACAAACTAATACTGTAGTAAAATCAACCTGATTGAAACACTAATACTGAAGTAAAATCAACCTGAAATACACACTAATACTGTAGTAAAATCAACCTGAAATACACACTAATACTGTAGTAAAATCAACCTGAATGAAACACTGTAATACTGAAGTAAACTCAACCTGAAATACACACTAATACTGTAGTAACATCAACCTGAATGAAACACTAATACTGTAGTAAACTCAACCTGAAATACACACTAATACTGTACTAAAATCAACCTGAAATACACACTAATACTGCAGTAAAATCAACCTGAAATACACACTAATACTGTAGTAAAATCAACCTGAATGAAACACTAATACTGAAGTAAAATCAACCTGAAATACACACTAATACTGTAGTAAAATCAACCTGGATGAAACACTAATACTGAAGTAAAATCAACCTGAAATACACACTAATACTGTAGTAAAATCAACCTGAAATACACACTAATACTGTAGTAAAATCAACCTGGATGAAACACTAATACTGAAGTAAAATCAACCTGAATGAAACACTGTAATACTGTAGTAAAATCAACCTGAAATACACACTAATACTGCAGTAAAATCAACCTGAAATACACACTAATACTGTAGTAAAATCAACCTGAATGAAACACTAATACTGAAGTAAAATCAACCTGAAATACACACTAATACTGTAGTAAAATCAACCTGAAAAACACACTTATACTGAAGTAAAATCAACCTGAAATACACACTAATACTGTAGTAAAATCGACCTGAAATACACTCTAATACTGTAGTAAAATCAACCTGAATGAAACACTGTAATACTGTAGTAAACTCAACCTGAATGAAACACTAATACTGTAGTAAAATCAAACTGGAATACACACTAATACTGAAGTAAAATCAACCTGGATGAAACACTAATACTGTAGTAAAATCAACCTGAAATACACACTAATACTGTAGTAAAATCAACCTGGATGAAACACTAATACTGTAGTAAACTCAACCTGAATGAAACACTAATACTGTAGTAAAATCAACCTGAAATACACACTAATACTGCAGTAAAATCAACCTGAAATACACACTAATACTGCAGTAAAATCAACCTGAAATACACACTAATACTGTAGTAAAATCAACCTGAATTAAACACTAATACTGAAGTAAAATCAACCTGAATGAAACACTGTAATACTGTAGTAAACTCAACCTGAAATACACACTAATACTGTAGTAAAATCAACCTGAATGAAACACTGTAATACTGTAGTAAACTCCACCTGAAATACACACTAATACTGAAGTAAACTCAACCTGAAATACAAACTAATACTGTAGTAAAATCAACCTGATTGAAACACTAATACTGAAGTAAAATCAACCTGAAATACACACTAATACTGTAGTAAAATCAACCTGAAATACACACTAATACTGTAGTAAAATCAACCTGAATGAAACACTGTAATACTGTAGTAAAATCAACCTGAAATACACACTAATACTGTAGTAAGATCAACCTGAAATACACACTAATACTGTAGTAAAATCAACCTGAAATACACACTAATACTGTAGTAAAATCAACCTGAAATACACACTAATACTGTAGTAACATCAACCTGAAATACACACTAATACTGAAGTAAAATCAACCTGAAATACACACTAATACTGTAGTAAAATAAACAGTATAGTAGTACAGTCTGTGCTGAATACAAAGGCAATAATTAAGCACATAGAAAAAAATGCTTGAAAGGTGAAAATACAAGCCGCCATCTTGTAAAAAAGGTCAGTGGAAAGTTCTCTTTGGGTAACAGCTTAGAGTACATTCCCGTATCCCCTGAACAATACACACGCGCACACATGAATCACTGTGATGAGGAACACAAACACATCAATCAAATATAATACATTTAAATACTCACATGATATGGTCTCAGTAGACAGAGCCCACACCACAGTGTCGGACAGTAACAGTGGCAACAGAGATATTGGCTACCCTTGGAACAGTAAGGTTGAATAGTCATGTTAAAACAGTCAGGTTAAAACAGTCAGGGTGGAATGGTCAGGTTAAAACAGTCAGGGTAGAATAGTCAGGTTAAAACAGTCAGGTTAAAACAGTCAGGTTAAAACAGTCATGTTAAAACAGTCAGGTTAAAATAGTCAGAGTGGAATAGTCAGGTTAAAACAGTCAGGTTAAAACAGTCAGGTTTAAACAGTGAGGTTAAAACAGTCATTTTAAAACAGTCAGGGTGGAATAGTCAGGTTTAAACAGTCAGGGTGGAATAGTCAGGTTTAAACAGTCAGGTTGAAACAGTCAGGTTTAAACAGTCGGGTTTAAACAGTCAGGTTAAAACAGTCGGGTTTAAACAGTCGGGTTTAAACAGTCAGGTTTAAACAGTCAGGGTGGAATAGTCAGGTTTAAACAGTCAGGTTGAAACAGTCAGGTTTAAACAGTCAGGGTGAAACAGTCAGGTTTAAACAGTCGGGTTAAAACAGTCAGGGTGGAATAGTCAGGTTAAAACAGTCAGGTTAAAACAGTCAGGTTTAAACAGTCGGGTTAAAACAGTCAGGTTAAAACAGTCAGGGTGGAATAGTCAGGTTTAAACAGTCAGGTTTAAACAGTCAGGTTAAAACAGTCAGGTTAAAACAGTCAGGTTTAAACAGTCGGGTTAAAACAGTCAACTTAAAACAGTCAGGTTAAAACAGTCGGGTTTAAACAGTCAGGCAGCCAGCCCCAGGACCAGCTCATCAGCAACCAGCCCCAGGACCAGCCCATCAGCAACCAGCCCCAGGACCAGCCCGTTAGCAGCCAGCCCCAGGACCAGTCCATCAGCAACCAGCCCCAGGACCAGCCCGTCAGGCAACCAGCCCCAGGACCAGCCCATCAGGCAGCCAGCCCCAGGACCAGCCCATCAGGCAACCAGCCCCAGGACCAGCCCGTCAGCAACCAGCCCCAGGACCAGCCCATCAGCAACCAGCCCCAGGACCAGCCCGTCAGCAGCCAGCCCCAGGACCAGCCCATCAGCAGCCAGCCCCAGGACCAGCCCCAGGACCAGCCCGTCAGCAGCCAGCTCATCAGCAGCCTGCAGTTGGGGAAATATGAATGTCAAAAAATTGTTAAATTGAATGGTCTTCTTGCCCAAGGAATGAGCCACCCCACATGGTTGCCAATGTGATGATGCAACCAGGATGGATGACGGATGGTGGTTACTCATGTGCAGGACATAAAGTCTTTTTTTCAACTGTTCATCCCAGACACCATCCTGAAAATCATTCTGGACTGCACTAATTTGGAGGGAAGGCGATGTTTTTGGAGAGAGATGGAAGGAGGATGGACCAAACTCATACTTTGGGGTTCTTATCCTTGCTGGTGTTTTCAGATCCCTGTGGGATGAAGAAACTGGCAGAGAACTTTTCCGTGAAACAATGTCTCTGAAAAAACGTCCACATTATTTCCAGGATTATCCGCTCGATAACCGAGACACCAGACCAGCTCGGCGGCAGAGAGACAAGCTACCGTAGCTGCAATCAGGTCAGTGTGGGACAAGTGGGTGGACCGCCTTCCCCTGTTTTACAACCCCTGGGCCCAACGTTACTGTTGATGAGCAGCTTATGTCATTTAGGGGCCGCTGCCCCTTCATGAAGTACATACCGTCTAAACCCGCAAAATATGGAATCAAGATCTGGGCTGTCTGTGATGCTGCTTCATCATATACGTGGAACTTGCAAGTGTATATGGGGAATCCCGGTGGAGGAGCACCTGAGAAGAACCAAGGGATGTGGGTTGTCCTGGACGTGACAAGGGCTCCGTGGCCACAACATCACATGTGATAACTTTTTTCACTTCAGACAAGCTGGGACAGGTACTCCTCAAAAGGAGGCTGACTGACTATGGTAGGAACAGAACGAAACAACAAGCGAGAGATCCCACCTCAGCTGTTTAATACACGGAACAGACCTATCAATTCCTCTAAGTTTGTGTTCACTGCTGACACGTCCCTAGTGTCCTACGGGCCAAAGAAAGGCAACAATGTGACTAACCAGCTCTTCTTTTTTTTTACATTGGATAAAAGTAGAGACTCAGAGCTAGAAAATGGTATATCATACTCTACATTTGAGGAACAATGGGAAGAAATTCTGCTTTGAAAGTTGATAAACTTTTGATAAACTCACTTTTGAGAAAATGGCCTTTGAATGTTTTGGTACCTACTGGAGAGCTCTTCTTTGTCTACACCCATTCAGCATCGTTCACACCCTGTTAAGCCTTAGCCCCACCCATCTCTTTAAGGATTCACATGTGATAAACAGTGAGTAGTGTAGTAAAGATGAAGACTAAAAGTGGCAGTAGCCTACAATAAGGAACAATTCCAGATTAACAGTGTCCAGATCATTTAAAAGATAAATATTAGACACTTGTCTAAATTGATGGGTCATGTGAAAGAAACGCTAGAACCAGTAGCCACATCCAGTGGTGGAAAAAGTACTACATTGTCATACTTGAGTAAAAGTATAAATCATTTAAAATTCCTTTATATTAAACCAGACTGCACTATTTTCTTGACGATAGCCAAGGGCATACCCTAACACTCAGACATAATTTACAAACAAAGCATTTGTGTTTAGTGAGTTGGCCAGATCACAGGCAGTAGGGATGACCAGGGATGTTCTCTGTTTAGTGAGTCCTCCAGATCAGAGGCAGTAGGGATGACCAGGGATGTTCTCTGTTTAGTGAGTCCTCCAGATCAGAGGCAGTAGGGATGACCAGATATGTTCTCTGTTTAGTGAGTCCTCCAGATCAGAGGCAGTAGGGATGACCAGGGATGTTCTCTGTTTAGTGAGTCCTCCAGATCAGAGGCAGTAGGGATGACCAGGGATGTTCTCCGTTTAGTGAGTCCTCCAGATCAGAGGCAGTAGGGATGACCAGGGATGTTCTCTTGATCAGAGGCAGTAGGGATGACCAGGGATGTTCTCTGTTTAGTGAGTCCTCCAGATCAGAGGCAGTAGGGATGACCAGGGATGTTCTCTGTTTAGTGTGTCCTCCAGATCAGAGGCGGTAGGGACGACCAGGGATGTTCTCTGTTTAGTGAGTCCTCCAGATCAGAGGCAGTAGGGACGACCAGGGATGTTCTCTGTTTAGTGAGTTCTCCAGGTCAGAGGCAGTAGGGATGACCAGGGATGTTCTCTGTTTAGTGAGTCCTCCAGATCAGAGGCAGTAGGGATGACCAGGGATGTTCTCTGTTTAGTGAGTCCTCCAGGTCAGAGGCAGTAGGGATGACCAGGGATGTTCTCTGTTTAGTGAGTCCTCCAGATCAGAGGCAGTAGGGATGACCAGGGATGTTCTCTGTTTAGTGAGTTCTCCAGGTCAGAGGCAGTAGGGATGACCAGGGATGTTCTCTGTTTAGTGAGTCCTCCAGATCAGAGGCAGTAGGGATGGACCAGGGATGTTCTCTGTTTAGTGAGTCCTCCAGATCAGAGGCAGTAGGGATGACCAGGGATGTTCTCTGTTTAGTGAGTCCTCCAGATCAGAGGCAGAAGGGATGACCAGGGATGTTCTCTTGATAAGTGTGTGAATTGGACCATTTTCCTGTCAAAATGTAACAAGTACTTTTGGGTGTCAAGGAAAATGTATTGAAAAAAAAAACTACATTATTTTCTTTACAAATGTAGTGAAGATAAATTAGCCCAAAAAATATAAAATAGTAAAGTAATGTACAGATACCACAAAAAATGACCTTAGCACTTTCAATTATTTTTTACTTAAGTACTTTACATCTCTGCCAAAATGCCTTCACATCAGTACATTAGCATACTTTATATACTGTTACGCACACACTTATCACATAGTATTCCAAACGTAAGTTAAGGCCATGCAACCTGAGTTGGATCCTGAGGAGGTGCACATGCAGATGCGTGCGCCATATATTTAAATGGTGGACACTTGATAAGGTCACATGATATTGTTGTGGACTGTCGCAAAATCCTGTTACGACCACACATATCAATAGTCATTTCATTTATCGATATTTTGCTAAGTGGATGGGTCTCTACAGAAGGTGTAGTAAACATTGTTCCACTGATTTCAAAACGTGCCATTTTCAGAGTGAGAGAGAAAGTCAGCATTGAATGGCACGATCGTCATCCAGAAAGTGGTCCATCGCAACTTTTTCCAACTGATCTTTGTCGATAACGCCTGATAAATTCAGGGCAGCAATGTTTATTCAATCAAATCAAATGTATTTATTAAGTCCTTACATCAGCTGATGTCACAAAGTGCTTAAACAGAAACCCAGCCTAAAACCCCCAAACAGCAAGCAATGCAGGTGTAGAAGCACGGTGGCTAGGAAAAACTCCCTAGAATGGCCAAAACCTAGGAAGAAACCTAGAGAGGAACCAGGCTATGAGTGGTGGCCAGTCCTCTTCTGGCTGTGCCGGGTGGAGATTATAACAGAACATGGCCAAGATGTTCAAATGTTCATAGATGACCAGCAGGGTAAAATCCCAATCCATGGAGCAGCAAGGTCAAATTATTGAGAGCAATAACAACATATTTGCAGTTCTCCAAGGCTAAAGTTTTATCTTTTGAAAAAAAAAAAACCCTGCAGTAATCATTACGAGCAAGATGTAACACAGCCGACCAATCCAAACTCATCTCTCGGCATGTCCAGCCCACTCATTATCTCAGCCAACGATGGCTAGCGAGAAGGTTGCTTACTTTTTCTGACTAAACCAACTAGGCTCGAAATTTAACAATTTTATTCGCATTTACAGATGACGTACAAGTTTGAAATTAAGGCACATGAAAGTTCACATGTTCAAGAAAGCATTTCTGCCAAAAAACGCATTTTGATTTTTTAAAAAGTACATTCAAAAGGCTCTCCTGTAAGGTTGTGACTTGCGACATAAGCCAAGATGTGAGTACGCTGCATAGGGATGGGAGAATTAGGGGAATTCAATAAAGGACAAGCAACTAATACAGAGGCATGATTTATTTATTTATTTAATTCAATTATTAACAAAAATTATTGCCTTTGTTTGTAAATAAATGTAAATATGTCAAAGTACACTGTTGAAATGTTACTCCAAATATTGTAAAACAGATGACACAATCTCAAGAACATTATATTAAATATGCATATTTCACATTACAATTACATTTTAGTCAAATTAAATTACATTTAGTGCCACCAACATATCACAGGCATATTAAGTACATGTTCCCTCAGTAAAGTAGCAAATAAAAGAGAAAAGAGTGCAAAAAGGCAAGGGAGTTCACTATTCTACACTATAGGGGAATTATAATGAGAGATTAGGATTATTCTACACTATAGGGGAATTATAATGAGAGATTAGGATTATTCTACACTATAGGGGAATTATAATGAGAGATTAGGATTATTCTACACTATAGGGGAATTATAATGAGAGATTAGGATTATTCTACACTATAGGGGATTTATAATGAGAGATTAGGATTATTCTACACTATAGGGGAATTATAATGAGAGATTAGGATTATTCTACACTATAGGGGAATTATAATGAGAGATTAGGATTATTCTACACTATAGGGGAATTATAATGAGAGATTAGGATTATTCTACACTATAGGGGAATTATAATGAGACTAGGACTGTTCTACTGAACAAGGACACAGTCATGATGGTGACGGGCCTAAAACCTGCATAGGGTGGCTCCATAAGAATACATGTCTATTCTACCAGGCGCAGGGACACTCTTGAGCCGTTTCACCACAGCCTATACCCAGGGTAGACAGGCTCAGCGAATGCGGTGTGGAATATGTAGGTGGGTCAGTGTGTCAGAGAAGGACAGAGTGCCGGCTGGCCAGTCCAGATACACTGCTACTCTGTGGGATGTGAATGAATGGGAAGGTATGGCGGTGTGCTCTTTTATTGTGTCTAGCAGTGAACTTGTCCCAAATAACAACTAATACCCCAGGACTTGTCGTTGTGTCCTTGGCCAAAATCTCGACCTGTCCCTTTTCTGTCGATAAAATGGTAAGTGAATCCTAGGTGAGCCTCAGGCCCTGCCCATTCTGTCTCCGAGCAACAGTGCCCAGTCAAACCCTCTCTACACAGAAGCTGTTTCCAGTTGTCTTATCTCTCTGGGTGGTCAGCACGTGGCTGCTCCTCTCCTATACCAGTCATCGTTCTGTTGACATCAGATGGAGAGAGGTGACGGTGATCTGTGTTGGGGGACAGCGTGGACTCACAGGCATATAATGTGGAAAATATAATGTGGACAAATCCTCATCATTTATTTCAAGAGGCAGGGCTTTTCTCCTCTCTCTCCCCAGAGAGACTTGTTATAGAGGCAGGGCCTCTCTCTCCCCAGAGAGACTTGTTATAGAGGCAGGGCCTCTCTCCTCTCTCTCCCCAGAGAGACTTGTTATAGAGGCAGGGCCTCTCTCTCCCCCAGAGAGACTTGTTATAGAGGCAGGGCCTCTCTCCTCTCTCTCCCCAGAGAGACTTGTTATAGAGGCAGGGCCTCTCTCCTCTCTCTCCCCAGAGAGACTTGTTATAGAGGCAGGGCCTCTCTCTCCCCAGAGAGACTTGTTATAGAGGCAGGGCCTCTCTCTCCCCAGAGAGACTTGTTATAGAGGCAGGGCCTCTCTCTCTCTCTCCCCAGAGAGACTTGTTATAGAGGCAGGGCCTCTCTCTCCCCCAGAGAGACTTGTTATAGAGGCAGGGCCTCTCTCCTCTCTCTCCCCAGAGAGACTTGTTATAGAGGCAGGGCCTCTCTCTCCCCAGAGAGACTTGTTATAGAGGCAGGGCCTCTCTCTCCCCAGAGATACTTGTTATAGAGCCAGGGCCTCTCTCTCCCCAGAGAGTCTTGTTATAGAGGCAGGGCCTCTCTCCTCTCTCTCCCCAGAGAGACTTGTTATAGAGGCAGGGCCTCCCTCCTCTCTCTTCCCAGAGAGACTTGTTATAGAGGCAGGGCCTCTCTCCTCTCTCTCCCCAGAGAGACTTGTTATAGAGGCAGGGCCTCTCTCTCCCCAGAGAGACTTGTTATAGAGGCAGGGCCTCTCTCCCCCCCAGAGATACTTGTTATAGAGGCAGGGCCTCTCTCCTCTCTCTCCCCAGAGAGACTTGTTATAGAGGCAGGGCCTCTCTCTCCCCAGAGAGACTTGTTATAGAGGCAGGGCCTCTCTCCTCTCTCTCCCCAGAGAGACTTGTTATAGAGGCAGGGCCTCTCTCCTCTCTCTCCCCAGAGAGACTTGTTATAGAGGCAGGGCCTGTCTCCTCTCTCTCCCCAGAGAGACTTGTTATAGAGGCAGGGCCTCCCTCCTCTCTCTCCCCAGAGAGACTTGTTATAGAGGCAGCGCCTCTCTCCTCTCTCTCCCCAGAGAGACTTGTTATAGAGGCAGGGCCTCTCTCTCCCCAGAGAGACTTGTTATAGAGGCAGGAACTGTTATCTCAGGTGTGTTGTCCTCTCCCTGTCAGAATGTAACTGTTATCTCAGGTGTGTTGTCCTCTCCCAGTCAGAATGGAGCTGTTATCTCAGGTGTGTTCCTCTCCCAGTCAGAATGGAGCTGTTAACTCAGGTGTGTACCTCTCCCAGTCAGAATGTAACTGTTACCTCAGGTGTGTTCCTCTCCCAGTCAGAATGGAGCTGTTACCTCAGGTGTGTTCCTCTCCCAGTCAGAATGTAACTGTTACCTCAGGTGTGTACCTCTCCCAGTCAGAATGGAGCTGTTACCTCAGGTGTGTTCCTCTCCCAGTCAGAATGGAGCTGTTACCTCAGGTGTGTTCCTCTCCCAGTCAGAATGTAACTGTTACCTCAGGTGTGGTCCTCTCCCAGTCAGAATGGAACTGTTACCTCAGGTGTGTTCCTCTCCCAGTCAGAATGGAACTGTTACCTCAGGTGTGTTCCTCTCCCAGTCAGAATGTAACTGTTACCTCAGGTGTGTTCCTCTCCCAGTCAGAATGTAACTGTTACCTCAGGTGTGTACCTCTCCCAGTCAGAATGGAGCTGTTACCTCAGGTGTGTTCCTCTCCCAGTCAGAATGGAGCTGTTACCTCAGGTGTGTACCTCTCCCAGTCAGAATGTAACTGTTACCTCAGGTGTGTTGTCCTCTCCCAGTCAGAATGGAGCTGTTACCTCAGGTGTGCTCCTCTCCCAGTCAGAATGTAACTGTTACCTCAGGTGTGTTCCTCTCCCAGTCAGAATGTAACTGTTACCTCAGGTGTGTTCCTCTCCCAGTCAGAATGGAGCTGTTACCTCAGGTGTGTTCCTCTCCCAGTCAGAATGGAGCTGTTACCTCAGGTGTGTTCCTCTCCCAGTCAGAATGGAGCTGTTACCTCAGGTGTGTACCTCTCCCAGTCAGAATGGAGCTGTTACCTCAGGTGTGTTCCTCTCCCAGTCGGAATGGAGCTGTTACCTCAGGTGTGTTCCTCTCCCAGTCAGAATGGAGCTGTTACCTCAGGTGTGTTTTTTCTCTCCCAGTCAGAATGTAACTGTTACCTCAGGTGTGTTCCTCTCCCAGTCAGAATGTAACTGTTACCTCAGGTGTGTTTTCCTCTCCCAGTCAGAATGTAACTGTTACCTCAGGTGTGTACCTCTCCCAGTCAGAATGGAGCTGTTATCTCAGGTGTGCTCCTCTCCCAGTCAGAATGTAACTGTTACCTCAGGTGTGTACCTCTCCCAGTCAGAATGGAGCTGTTACCTCAGGTGTGTCCCTCTCCCAGTCAGAATGTAACTGTTACCTCAGGTGTGTACCTCTCCCAGTCAGAATGGAGCTGTTACCTCAGGTGTGCTCCTCTCCCAGTCAGAATGTAACTGTTACCTCAGGTGTGTACCTCTCCCAGTCAGAATGGAGCTGTTACCTCAGGTGTGTTCCTCTCCCAGTCAGAATGGAGCTGTTACCTCAGGTGTGTTTTTCCTCTCCCAGTCAGAATGTAACTGTTACCTCAGGTGTGTTCCTCTCCCAGTCAGTGCAGTAAAAAGGTTTCAGCTTGTGAACACCCTTCAAATGGTTTTCTCCCGCTCGTCAGATTCTGCTCGAAGCTGTGAATGTAAACTGCATGAGGGATAATCCATTCAAACACGTGAATAAAAACGGTTTCTAACTCCCACTGCATGACAACAGGACTGTTCATGACAAAGACAGGACACAGAATGAACCGTTACAGAGGGACTACACCACACACACACACACACACACACACACACACACACACACACACACACACACACACACACACACACACACACACACACACACACACACACACACACACACACACACACGAAATAGCACAGATAAACAGACATATTTGAAGATCAGGGAAGTAGGAAATATGATATAATGAAGAAGAGTAGGTGTTATGTTTAGGAAACCACCCTTGTTCGTGCCAAATCAGACTCTAGCATTGGGGTTAAAGGTCACTGTGTCAGGAAAGGCATTGGGGATAGGCTTTTTCAGGTGATCTGAACATGTTGCAAGAAGACATGAGGACTGCAGATGTGGCCAGGGAAATAAATTGCAATGTTCGTACTGTGAGATGCTTAAGACAGCGCTACAGGGAGACAGGATGGACAGCTGATCGTCCTCACAGTGGCAGACCACGTGTTACAACACCTGCACAGGATCGGTACATCCGAACATCACACCTGCGGGACAGGTACAGGATGGCAACAACAACTGCCCGAGTTACACCAGGAACGCACAATCCCTCCATCAGTGCTCAGACTGTCTGCAATAGGCTGAGAGAGGCTGGACTGAGGGCTTGTAGGCCTGCTGTAAGGCAGGTCCTCACCAGACATCACCGGAAACAACATTGCCCATGGGCACTGAAAGATTAGTGGAATCTGTGTGGGTAGCTGGACAGGTAGGATGACTGACAGTGAGGGTGAACAGGTGGTCACGGGTCAGGTGACAGAGGAATGGATGAGACTGAGGCAGGAATTCCTTTAACCATAAAGTGGTATATTTACTGAGTAGTCTGTGCTGCATAACAAAGGAAACGGAATAACGTGTATCCAATCAAATCCATCATCACAAAGATCTAATCATAACAATCATTCATTGTTAACATAATTTAGGGAATTCAACAATCCAGTTAATTAATAAGTCAATAGGAATCATCGGTGAGTAATTTAGGCTCATAACTATTTATCATAAATCATGAAAGAATAATACAAACTGTGATCGGTTATTCAATCTATAAATCGCCATTAGTTGGATATCAGAGTTAATCAGTTCAACAAACAATTACTTTCTTATTTCACCCTTTTCAAGTGTCTTCATGTGTACACGGAATTTCATTACATATTAACTATACCAATTGCATAATTGGCCTATTACTATCCGTAGGGCCGGAATCATTGACCATTCACATTAGACGAAATGTTTGAAGCGTGCGCTCCAAGCCACGCGATAATAACTTCAAACAACAACTGATGGCTCACTCTCCCGATCGCAACAGATAGTTCAGATGAAAGTTCAGATGAAAGGTAACAGAGTCGGTGGATTCATGGACGCACAGAACTTCTGGATTTGACAGAGTGAAGGAAGAGAAAGCAACACGATCAGGCGATTGGTGATTTCCTCCTTTTATGGAGTGGAGATCTGTCGGACATTTCCACCTGACCTAATTAAAGCGCCCAGCTGAGTAAGTGGCAATGAATTAAAGGATTATTCCACCAACTCCATGGGCTTTTTCTACAGGCACAAACCCACCGTCGCTGGACCAGACAGGACTGGCAAAAGTGCTCTTCACTGACGTGTCGTGGTTTTGTCTCACCATGGGTGATGGTCGGATTTGCGTTTATCGTCAAAGGAATGAGCGTTACACCGAGGCCTGTACTCTGGAGCGGGATCAATTTGGAGGTGGAGGGTCCGTCATGGTCTGGGGCGGTGTGTCACAGCATCATCGTACTGAGCTTGTTGTCATGTCAGGCAATCTCAACGCTGTGCGTTACAGGGAAGACATCCTCCTCCCTCATGTGGTACCCTTCCTGCAGGCTCATCCTGACATGACCCTCCAGCATGACAATGCCACCAGCCATACTGCTCGTTCTGTGCGTGATTTCCTGCAAGACAGGAATGTCAGTGTTCTGCCATGGCCAGCGAAGAGCCCGGATCTCAGTCCTATTGAGCACATCTGGGACCTTTTGGATCGGAGGTTGAGGGCTAGGGCCATTCCCTCCAGAAATGTCCTGGGACTTGCAGGTGCCTTGGTGGAAGAGTGGAGTAACATCTCACAGCAAGAACTGGCAAATCTGGTGCAGTCCATGAGGAGGAGATGCACTGTAGTACTTAATTCAGCTGGTGGCCACACCAGATACTGACTGTTACTTTTGATTTTGACCCCCCCTTGTTCAGGGACACATTATTCCATTTCTGTTAGTCACATGTCTGTGGAACTTGTTCAGTTTATGTCTCAGTTGTTGAATCTTGTTATGTTCATACAAATATTTACACATGTTAAGTTTGGTGAAAATTAACGCAGTTCACAGTGAAGACTGTTCTTTTTTAAATAATGTTTAAATAATGACCCTCAAATTGAAAATCGTTCCATGAAATTAGGATTTCTATCAGCCTAATGGAGGTGTAGGTTACATCTATCATCCTGATTTTTATTTAACTAGGCAAGTCAGTTAAGAACACATTTTTATTTGCAATGATGGACTAGGAAAAGTGGGTTAACTGCCTTGTTCAGGGGCAGAATGAAAGATTTTTTACATTGCCAGCTCAGGGATTCGATCTAGCAACCTTTCGGTTACTGGCACAATGCGCTAACCACTAGGCTACCTGCAGCCCCTTCACCTAATGGGGGTGTAGATTACATCTATCATCCTAATGGAGGAGTAGATTACATCTGCATTCCTAATGGAGGAGTAGATTACATCTATCATCCTGTAGATTACATCTATCATCCTAATGGAGGTGTAGATTATATCTATCATCCTGTAGATTACATCTATCATCCTAATGGAGGAGTAGATTACATCTATCATCCTATAGATTACATCTATAATCCTAATGGAGGAGTAGATTACATCTATCATCCTGTAGATCATCTATCATCCTAACAGAGGAGTGAATTACATCTATCATTCCAGTGATCAAACTTGTAAACAATGCTGCAATGGATTTCTCTTAATACAACCAATGTCAATGTCTGCTTTAGCTCTAGTGCCAGGAGCTGTTGTGAATTTGACAGCTCTAACACAGTTCCACCTCTGGCACCATTGTCCCACCAGCCTTCGCTTAGGCTCCCCCTCCTGTCCAGCATCACCAGCCTTCGCTTAGGCTCCCCCTCCTGTCCAGCATCACCAGCCTTCGCTTAGGCTCCCCCTCCTGTCCAGCATCACCAGCCTTCACTTAGGCTCCCCCTCCTGTCCAGCATCACCAGCCTTCGCTTAGGCTCCCCCTCCTGTCCAGCATCACCAGCCTTCGCTTAGGCTCCCCCTCCTGTCCAGCTCAGGTGTTCGGCATCGCCAGCCTTCTCGTAGCTTCCCAACCTGCTGCTGGCAAACGCCCTTCACTCATAAACCCGGGACTTGTCTCGTCATCATTACACACACCTGGTCCAATCCCCACTCTATCACTGTATATTTATACTCTCTCTGTCATTTGTCTTTATCGGTCATTGTAAATTTGACTTGTTTTCCTGAGAGGAATCGCTCCTACTATTTCCTGAGTACTTTATATTTTTGCACTTTAGGGGTCGCCCTGTGCTTTTTGTTTATGAAGATATATTTTAAGAACAACAGCGTTTGGGTTTTGTCCCGCTTTGTTTTATGGTGTTTAAATATATTCAGTAGCTGCGAATGTCTCCTGCTCCTCTCTCCTCTCTCCTCCTACTCCTCTCTACACCAGTGACAACCATCAAAACATCAACTATGAGGATTTCAGCTGAAGCGGATCTGATTGAATCGTAAAACTTTAATTCATATCCCGGGCGTTTATTTGCTTAAATAACTGAACACAACAACCGCTTAATAAAGACAGGCTTCTATTTCAGCCAGGCTTCTATTTTCTTAACGCTCACAGCTTTTTCTCTTATGCATAGTTCATTCCAGCATTCACTTCCTGCATTTTAAATTAATTAATATCCTGGGCGTTTATTTGCTTAAATAACTGAACACAACAACCACTTATTAAAGACAGGCTTCTATTTTCTTAACGCACATAGCTTTTGCTCTTATGCATAGTTAATTCCAGCATTCACTTCCTGCATTTTAAAACATTTCTTGTTATCATTTACACACTGTGTCACATTTTGTCTTTTAATATGCCTCAATAAAAAATGACATTGATTATTCTGTCAAGGGAAATATTTATCCTCTTTGACTGTGCATTTTCAGGCTGATTTCATGCGGGTTTGTAGTCCTAAAGTTGACTTTTTATCCAGTTAGCTGTCGGTTCTCAGCTGTTAGCAGTCAACGGCTAGCAGTTTCTTACTGGCGATAAAAACTAATTATTGACGCTCATTTTTTCGATTCATTACTGAATTATTTTATGTAACAAATCAAACATTAAACCTTGTAAGTAATTAATGGTAATTAATGATAACCTCGTAAACAATTCATTTATTTGAAACGGGTGTTTATTTGCTGAAATGTGTGTCTTTGCCCGGCTATTAAAAGGGACAGTCAGCTATCTGAGACAGCTTTTAATTGAAGTTTAATGGTATGTCAAATACATTAGCTCTACGCCCAAAAACATTCAGACACACAAACCCATAGACTATGTCATAAAACATTTAAAACATTCAGTGTAACAGGATCGGACACACAAACCCATGCACTTTGGCAAAAAAAACATTTAAAAGCAAATTTTTTGGTAATTTACAAATAATTTACTGCAAGAAATATATACAAAATGTTACGTGCAGAAAATGTATTGAGTATATTACAACAGGTATACATAAAGCATCTATGCTATTCACATTCTTGCCTCTAGAAAACATTGTATTTAAAAAATAAAAAATAAATCCATTCCCTATATCTAAATTAATGCTTAAATACACATTACATGACTTAAATATGTGGACATCTGTTCATCGAACATTTCATTCCAAAATCCTGGCCATTGATATGGAGTAGGTCTGCTATAACTGCACCTTGCTTTGTGCACGGGGCATGGTCATGCTGAAACAGGAAAGGGCCTTCCCCAAACTGTTGCCACAAAGTTGGAAGCACAGAATCATCTAGAACGTCATTGTATGCTGTAGCGTTAAGATTTCCCTTCACTGGAACAAACGGGCCTAGCCCGAACCATGAAAAACAGCCCCATATTCCTCCTCCACTAAACTTTAGAGTTGGCACTATGCATACAGGCAGGTACCGTTCTCATGGCATCCACCAAACCCAGATTTGTCTGCGGACTGGCAGATGGGGAAGCGTGATTCGTCATTTCCGAGAACACGTTTCCACTGCTCCAGAGTCCAACGGCAGCGAACTTAGGCTTGTGTGCGGCTGCTCGGCCATGGAAACCCATTTCATGAAGCTCCCAATAAAAAGGTATTGTGCTGAAGTTGCTTCCAGAGGCAGTTTGGAACTCGGTAGTGAGTGTTGAAACCGAGGACAGACACATTTTACTGGCTGAGTTGTTGTTTCTCCTAGACGTTTCCACCTGACAATAGCAGCATTTACAGTTCACTGCGACAGCTCAGAAATTTGATGAACTGACTTGTTGGGAAGGTGGCGTCCTATGACAGTGACACGTTGAAGGCCAGTGAGCTATTCAGCAAGGCCATTCTACTGATATTGTTGTCTCAGGAGATTGCATGGCTGTGTGCTCAATTTTAAACACCTCTCAGCAAAGGGTGTGCCTGAAATAGCTGAATTCACTCATTTGAAGGGGTATCCACATACTTTTGTATATACAGTGCATTCGCAAAGTATTCAGACCCCCTTGATTTTTTACACATTTTGTTAAGTAAAAGGCACATGACAGCTTGCTTTCAGTTTGCCTAAAGGCACCTAAACTCTCTCAGACCATGAGAAACAATATTCTCTGGTCTGATGAAACCCAGATTGAACTCTTTGGCCTGAATGCCAAGCATCACGTCTGGAAGAAACCTGGCACCATCCCTACGGTGAAATATGGTGGTGGCAGCATCATGCAGGGACTGGGAGACTAGTCAGGTTGAGGCAAAGATGAACAGAGCAAAGTACAAATAGATCCTTGATGAAAACCTGCTCCAGAGTGCTCAGGACTTCAGACTGGGACAAAGGTTCAACTTCCAACAGGACAACGACCTTAAAACCTGTTAGGGCTAGGGGGCCGTATTGACACGGCTGGATAAAAAACATACCCGGTTTAATCTGGTTACCACTCCTACCCAGTAACTAGAATATGCATATACTTATTACATATGGATAGAAAACACCCTAAATTTTCTAAAACTGTTTGAATGGTGTCTGTGAGTATAACAGAACTCAAATGGCAGGTCAAAACCTGAGAGATTCCTTTACAGGAAGTGGCCTGTCTGACCATTTCTTGAACTTCTTTTCCATCTCTATCATTTACTAAGGATCTCTGCTCTAACGTGACACTTCCCACGTCGTCCATAGGCGCTCAGAGCCTGGGAAAAACAGAATGTCGTCATTCCAGCCCCAGGCTGAAACACATTATCGCCTTTCTCAAGTGGCCGATCAAGGGACACTGGGCTTAGGCGCGTGACCCGACCGCCCCCGCCTTTGGGATTTTTTCCTCTGTTTGCCGAAAAGGAGATTCCCTGTCGGAATATTATCGCTTTTCTACGAGAAAAATGGCGTAAAATTGATTTTAAACAGCGGTTGACATGCTTGAAGTACGGTAATGGAATATTTAGAATTTTATTGTCACGAATTGTGCCATGCGCGCGACACTTCTTTACTATTTCGGATAGTGTCTGGAACGCACGAACAAAACGCCGCTATTCGGATATAACGATGGATTATTTTGGACCAAACCAACATTTGTTATTGAAGTAGCAGTCCTGGGTGTGCATTCTGACGAAGACAACAAAAGGTAATCAAACTTTTATAATAGTAAATATGATTATGGTGAGTGCTAAACTTGCCGGGTGTCTAAATAGCGAGCCCGTGATGCCTGGGCTATGTACTTAGAATATTGCAAAATGTGCTTTCACCAAAAAGCTATTTTAAAATCGGACATATCGAGTGCATAGAGGAGTCTGTATCTATAATTCTTAAAATAATTGTTATGCTTTTTGTGAACGTTTATCGTGAGTAATTTAGTAAAATGTTAGCGAATTCCCCGGAAGTTTGCGGGGGTATGCTAGTTCTGAACGTCACATGCTAATGTAAAAGCTGGTTTTTGATATAAATATGAACTTGATTGAACAAAACATGCATGTATTGTATAACATAATGTCCTAGGGGTTGTCATCTGATGAAGATCATCAAAGGTGAGTGCTGCATTTAGCTGTCTTCTGGGTTTTGGTGACATTATATGCTGGCTTGAAAAATGGGTGTCTGATTATTTCTGGCTTGGTACTCTGCTGACATAATCTAATGTTTTGCTTTCGTTGTAAAGCCTTTTTGAAATCGGACAGTGTGGTTAGATTAACGAGAGTCTTGTCTTTAAATGTTTGTAAAATAGTCATATGTTTGAGAAATTGAAGTAATAGGATTTTTAAGGTTTTGAAAATCGCGCCACAGGCTGCCAGTGGCTGTTACGTAGGTGGGACGCTAAGCGTCCCACCTAGCCCATAGAGGTTAAGCACAAAGCCAAGACAACGCAGGAGTGGCTCATCTGAATGTCATTGAGTGGCCCAGCCAGAACCCGGACTTGAACCCGATCGAACATATCTGGAGAGACCTGAAAATAGCTGTGCACGACGCTCCCCATCCAACCTGACAGAGCTTGAGAAGATCTGCAGAGAAGAATGGGAGAAACAACCCAAATACAAGTGTGCCAAGCTTGTAGCGTCATACCCGCAGGGCCAGACGGATTACCAGGACGCATACTCAAAGCATGCAGTGACCAACTGGCAAGTGTCTTCACTGACATTTTCAACATGTCCCTGACCGAATCGGTAATACCAACATGTTTCAAACAGACCACCATCGTCCCTGTGGCCAAGAATAGCGAAGGTAACCTGCCTAAATGATTACCCCTGTAGCACTCACGTCGGTAACCATGAAGGTCTTTGATAGGCTGGTCATGGCTCACGTCAACACCATCATGCCGGAGACCCACCCAATTTGCAAACCGCCCCAACAGATCCACAGACGACACAATCTCAATCGCACTCCACACTGCCCTTTCCCACCTGGACAAAAGGAACACCTATGTGAGAATGCTATTTATTGACTACAGCTCAGCATTCAACACCATAGTGCCCATAAAGCTCATCACTAAGCTAAGGACCCTGGGACTAAACACCTCCCTCTGCAACGGGATCCTGGACTTCCTGACGGGCCGCCCCAGGTGGTAAGGGTAGGCAACAACACATCTGCCACGCTGATCCTCAACACTGGGGCCCCTCAGGGGTGTGTACTTAGTCCCCTCCTGTACTCCTTGTTCACCCACGACTGCACGGCCAGGCACGACTCCAACATCATTACTGAGTTTGCTGACGACACAACAGTGGTAGGCCTGATCACCGACAATGATGAGACAGCCTATAGGGAGGAGGTCAGAGACCTGGCAGTGTGGTGCCAGGACAACAACCTCTCCCTCAATGTGAGAAAGATAAAGGATCTGATCGTGGACTAGAGGAAATAGGCTGAACAGGCTGCCATTAACATCGACTGGGAGGTAGTGGCTGAAGTGGACGAGAGGTAGAGAGTTTCAAGTTCCTTGGTGACCACATCACCAACGAACTATCATGCTTCAAACACACCAAGACAGTTGTGAAGAAGGCACAACAACAACACCTTTTCCCCCTCAGGAGACTGAATGGGTCCTCAAAAAAAGTTCTACAGCTGCACCATCGGAGAGCATCCTGACCGGTTGCATGATCGCCTGGTATGGCAACTGCTCGGCATCCGACCGTAAGGCGCTATAGCGGGTAGTGTGTACGGCCCAGTACATTAATGGGGCCAAGAGTTTTTTTTTAAATGATGTATTTAACCAGGCAAGTCAGTTGAGAACAAATTCTTATTTACAATGATGGCCTATCCCGCCAAACCCTAACCCGGATGACGCTGGCCCAATTGTGCGCAACCCTATGGGACTCCCAATCACGACCGGTTGTGATACAGCCTGGAATCGAACCAGGGGTCAGTAGTGTCATCTCTAAGCACTGAGATGCAGTGCCTTAGACCGCTGCACCACTCGGGAGCTTTCTGACAGCCAGGACCTTTTTGTCAGAGGAAGGCCCAAAAAAATTGTAGAAGACTCCAGTCACCCAAATCATAGACTGTTCTCTCTGCTACCGCATGGCAAGTGGTACCGGAGCACCAAGTCTAGGTCCAAAAGGCTCCTTAACAGCTTCTATCCCCAAGCCATAAGACTGCTGAACAATGTATCAAATGGCCTTCCAGACTATTTACATTGACACACCCCCTTTGTTTTTACACTGCTGCTATTCGCTGTTCTACGCATAGCCACTTTACAAATTACCCCCACTTTACATAAACCTGTGCCCTCTACACACCTGTGACCTCTACATATTGACTCGTACCGTACCCCCCAAATTGATTAGGTACCGGTACCACCTGTATATAGCCTCATTATTGTTATGTCATTTTCTTGTGTTACTTTTTTGATATTAAATTTTTTTCACTTTATTATATTTAGTAAATATTTTCTGAACTCTATTTCTTGAACTACATTGTTGGTTAAGGGCTTGTAAGTAAGTATTTCACGGTAAGGTTGTATTCGGCGCATGTGATGAATACAATTTCATTTCATTTCATTTGAAAGGTCCACTGATGTTGTGTGATACACAGCGACCTCTAGTGGTGAGCCACAGCCACTACATCACAGCGAGAAGGGAGATAACAGAAGTTTACAACAAGGTAGCCTATATCCTGCTAGGGGAGGTTGTAACATTTCTCATCCATGGTTTTAGCAGATCTGAATGTAGAATCCCAGCAGTAGTTATTATATAATCTGTTGTTCACCTTTCTCAACAGCAGTTTGACTATCATCTGAAAATGTTGAGAGTATAGATATGCCTCATCAAACAGTATGATTATCTTGAAGTTTACCAGACAGAGATTCCATGGCTAGCCATCTAAGTCACTCAGTTCCAAAAGTCCTCAGAGTGACTCAGTGATGTTTTCTGACATCTCTCAAGTGACAACCTTAATGCACAACCTTAACCCTAACTAATCCATTAGGATGTTAACCAACAGATAGTCCTTCCTGAGCTGTGAGAGTCTTTCCTGGGCTGTGAGAGTCTTTCCTGAGCTGTGAGAGTCTTTCCTGAGCTGTGAGAGTCCTTTCTGAGCTGTGAGAGTCCTTTCTGAGCTGTGAGAGTCCTTTCTGAGCTGTGAGAGTCCTTTCTGAGCTGTGAGAGTCTTTCCTGAGCTGTGAGAGTCCTCCTTGGGCTGTGAGAGTCCTTCCTGAGCTGTGAGAGTCCTTCCTGAGCTGTGAGAGTCCTTCCTGGGCTGTGAGAGTCCTTCCTGAGCTGTGAGAGTCTTTCCTGAGCTGTGAGAGTCCTTCCTGAGCTGTGAGAGAACCGTGTGCCAGTTAGTAGAGCATCCTCACTGCACACAGACGTCAAATCAATGTCTATTCCACGTTAGTTCAACGTAACTGAATTGAAATGACTTGGAGACAACGTTGATTCAACCAGTGTGTGTGTGTGCCCAGTGGGCCCAATCAAACCCAGTCCTCAACAGCAACATTACAATACCCCACTCCCATCACATCAACCCACACTCTCCCTAAAATGGAGGAGGACAAGATCCAAGATGTCTGCTCAGTTTCCCTGGGTTGATATGGTTCTCCTGTCTGTAGTAGGAAACCCCTGTGGAGCTCACAATAAGCCCTCAGGAACAAACAGCAGTCTATCCTCTCTTCTCTACTCCGTTTTTTTTCTGCATTAGAAAATGTATTTTCCCTACCCAGGAACACCTGCGACAAGCTACATGTGCATACGCCACTGTGAGATGTTAGACTAAAAAGTCTAAAGCCGGGAACTCTGTTAAAAAAAAATATTAAAAAAATGGCAAGGTACATCCCAAAATGAGACGGTTCCAAGAGGGTTCTATCCTGTTTTGATTAAGGTTCCAGACAGACGAAAGTTCCAAAGGGGCGTGATAAGGTGTGGTATGTAGGGTGGTCAGGGCAGGCTGTGGCAGTTGTCTGCTGGGTCCTAGCGCTCTATAGGTCTCCCTCCTCCTCTCCCCGGGACTCCAGACCATTATGTAGAAACGCCTCTTTCTCAGGAGACATGGGCTCCATGTTGTGTGAGTGGCTGGCTATGTAGCCGTTCAGCTCTACATCAGACTCAAGAGAGGAGCGGGCAAGAGCAGCCTCAGCACTGTGGTGGATCCCATAGCCAAAGTAGATCACAAAACCCTGCAATAAACAGAAGGGGTTAATAATGGAATGTCTTGGAAGAGGATATATATATAACATTTGAACATGCTGGTCATCTATGAACATTTGAACATCTTGGCCATGTGCTGTTATAATCTCCACCCGGCACAGCCAGAAGAGGACTGGCCACCCCTCATAGCCTGGTTCCTCTCTAGGTTTCTTCCTAGGTTTTGGCCTTTCTAGGGAGTTTTTCCTAGGGAGTTTTTCCTAGCCACCGTGCTTCTACACCTGCATTGCTTGCTGTTTGGGGTTTTAGGCTGGGTTTCTGTACAGCACTTTGAGATATCAGCTGATGTAACAAGGGCTATATAAATACATTTGATTTGATTTCATTTATTTTATTTTTATTTTATATTTCATTTAACCCTGGGGCATTGGGATATTGTTTTTAGACCAGAGGACAGAGTGCCTCCAAAACCACTTCCAGCAGCATCTGGTCTCCCATCCAGGGACTGACCAGGACCGACCCTGCTTAGCTTCAGAGCCAAGCCAACAGCGGTATATCTCCATAGAGGAATTTATAATATTCCGGTAATGTCTTGGAAGAGGTTATCTCTATAGAGATGACATTGTTATTGAAAAAATAGTTTCTTACCAATAGCCATCCAGACAGCGAAGCGTATCCACGTGCCTCTGTCCAGCTGCATCATCAGGTAGACGTTAACAAACATGCTAAACACTGGGATGAACGGCAACAGGGGCACCTTAAGGGGTCAGAGGTAAAAATACAAAGATCATGCAGAGGTCAGTGAGTCAGAAAACAAGAGAGGCATAATCCGAGTCGAAATTCATCTAAATGATAAGGAAATCTCCTCGACTACGCCTACAAATTAGGGGTAAAACAAATATTGTATAAAAGACTTTACTTTGTCAGTCGATTTTCTGTTATACAGAAATAACAAAACATGGCAAATAATATATTGTGTTGTTCAGGTCAAACAAGGTAAAAAACTCCCCAACCTACTCCCTTGTAGGGATATACAGTATAGAGCCTTTGAGAAGAGTCTATTCGGTGTGGGAGAGTAGGACATTGTGGGGAGACGGTGTCCAAGCAGGAAACACGAAGGTATGTGTGTGGGAAACAGTTAATCATAGGTAAGACATTTAACTTCTATAGTCTGTTAGTAACTCCACTCACTACTTGTATAGTCTGTTAGTAACTCCACTCACTACTTGTATAGTCTGTTAGTAACTCCACTCACTACTTGTATAGTCTGTTAGTAACTCCACTCACTACTTGTAGTTGTATAGTCTGTTAGTAACTCCACTCACTACTTGTATAGTCTGTTAGTAACTCCACTCACTACTTGTATAGTCTGTTAGTAACTCCACTCACTACTTGTAGTTGCAGTCTGTTAGTAACTCCACTCACTACTTGTAGCTGTATAGTCTGTTAGTAACTCCACTCACTACTTGTATAGTCTGTTAGTAACTCCACTCACTACTTGTATAGTCTGTTAGTAACTCCACTCACTACTTGTAGTTATATTGTCTGTAACTCCACTCACTACTTGTAGCTGTATAGTCTGTTAGTAACTCCACTCACTACTTGTAGTTGTATAGTCTGTTAGTAACTCCACTCACTACTTGTAGCTGTATAGTCTGTTAGTAACTCCACTCACTACTTGTAGCTGTATAGTCTGTTAGTAACTCCACTCACTACTTGCTTAGCTGTATAGTCTGTTAGTACTCCACTCACTACTTGTAGTTGTATAGTCTGTTAGTAACTCCCCTCACTACTTGTATAGTCTGTTAGTAACTCCACTCACTACTTGTATAGTCTGTTGGGTAACTCCACTCACTACTTGTAGTTGTATAGTCTGTTAGTAACTCCCCTCACTACTTGTATACTGTCAGAACTCCACTCACTACTTGTATAGTCTGTTAGTAACTCCACTCACTACTTGTAGTTGTATAGTCTGTTAGTAACTCCACTCACTGCTTGTATAGTCTGTTAGTAACTCCACTCACTACTTGTATAGTCTGTTAGTAACTCCACTCACTATCCTGTAGTTGTATAGGTCTGTTAGTAACTCCACTCACTACTTGTAGCTGTTAGTCTGTTAGTAACTCCACTCACTACTTGTAGCTGTATAGTCTGTTAGTATCTCCACTCTACTTGTAGTTGCAGTCTGTTAGTAACTCCACTCACTACTTGTAGCTGCTATAGTCTGTTAGTAACTCCACTCACTACTTGTATAGTCTGTTAGTAACTCCACTCACTACTTGTGTAGTCTGTTAGTAACTCCACTCACTACTTGTAGTTGCAGTCTGTTAGTAACTCCACTCACTACTTGTATAGTCTGTTAGTAACTCCACTCACTACTTGTATAGTCTGTTAGTAACTCCACTCACTACTTGTAGTTGCAGTCTGTTAGTAACTCCTCACTACTTGTAGTTGTATAGTCTGTTAGTAACTCCACTCACTACTTGTAGTTGTATAGTCTGTTAGTAACTCCACTCTCACTACTTGTAGTTGTATAGTCTGTTAGTAACTCCACTCACTACTTATACTAGTTGTTAGTAACTCCACTCACTACTTGTAGCTGTATAGTCTGTTAGTAACTCCACTCACTACTTGTATGGTCTTTTAGTAACTCCACTCACTACTTAGTATAGTCTGTTGTACTCCACTCACTACTTGTAGTTGTATAGTCTGTTAGTAACTCCACTCACTACTTGTAGCTGTATAGTCTGTTAGTAACTCCACTCACTACTTGTATAGTCTGTTAGTAACTCCACTCACTACTTGTAGTTGCAGTCTGTTAGTAACTCCACTCACTACTTGTAGTTGTATAGTCTGTTAGTAACTCCACTCACTACTTGTATAGTCTGTTAGTAACTCCACTCACTACTTGTAGTTGCAGTCTGTTAGTAACTCCACTCACTACTTGTAGTTGTATAGTCTGTTAGTAACTCCCCTCACTACTTGTATTTGGAATCTGTTAGTAACTCCACTCACTACTTGTAGTTGATAGTCTGTTAGTAACTCCACTCACTACTTGTATAGTCTGTTAGTAACTCCACTCACTACTTGTAGTTGTATAGTCTGTTAGTAACTCCACTCACTACTTGTAGCTGTATAGTCTGTTAGTAACTCCACTCACTACTTGTAAGTTTGGCAGTCTGTTAGTAACTCCACTCACTACTTGCAGCTTAATAGTCTGTTAGTAACTCCACTCCACTACTTGTAGTTGCAGTCTGTTAGTAACTCCACTCACTACTTGTAGCTGTATAGTCTGTTAGTAACTCCACTCACTACTTGTAGTTGCGTCTGTTAGTAACTCCACTCACTACTTGTAGTTGCAGTCTGTTAGTAACTCCACTCACTACTTGTATGTAGTCTGTTAGAAACTCCACTCACTACTTCTTGTATAGTCTGTTATTAACTCCACTCACTACTTGTATGCAGTCTGTTAGTAACTCCACTCACTCTTGTAGTTGTAGTCTGTTAGTAACTCCACTCACTACTGCTAACTGTATAGTCTGTTAGTCACTCCCTCACTACTTGTAGTTGCATAGTCTGTTAGTAACTCCACTCACTACCTGCACTTATAGTCTGTTAGTAACTCCACTCACTACTTGTGGTGCAGTCTGTTAGTAACTCCACTCACTACTTGTAGTTGCAGTCTGTTAGTAACTCCACTCACTACTTGTAGCTGTATAGTCTGTATAACTCCACTCACTATTGTGCTGTATAGTCTGTTAGTAACTCAACTCACTACTTGTATAGTCTGTTAGTAACTCCACTCACACACTACTTGTATAGTCTGTTAGTAACTCCACTCACTACTTGTAGTTGCAGTCTGTTAGTAACTCCACTCACTACCCCATAGTTGCAGTCTGTTAGTAACTCCACTCACTACTTGGGTTGTATAGTCTGTTAGTAACTCCTCACTACTTGTAGTTGTATAACTGTTAGTAACTCCACTCACACTTGTATAGTCTGTTAGTAACTCCACTCACTACTTGTAGTTGTATAGTCTGTTAAGTAACTCCACTCCACTACTTGTAGTTGTATAGTCTGTTAGTAACTCCACTCACTCACTTGTAGCTGTATAGTCTGTTAGTAACTCCACTCACTACTTGTATAGTCTGTTATTAACTCCACTCACTACTTGTATAGTCTGTTAGTAACTCCACTCACTACTTGTAGTTGTATAGTCTGTTAGTAACTCCACTCACTACTTGTAGCTGCTTATAGTCTGTTAGTAACTCCACTCACTACTTGTATAGTCTGTTATTCTCTCCCTCCTACTCCTGTATTGCAGTCTGTTAGTAACTCCACTCACTACTTGTAGTTGTATAGTCTGTTAGTAACTCCACTCACTACTTGTATAAGTCTGTTAGTAACTCCACTCACTACTTGTAGTTGCAGTCTGTTAGTAACTCCACTCACTACTTGTAAAGTTGTATAGTCTGTTAGTAACTCCCCTCACTACTTGTATAGTCTGTTAGTAACTCCACTCACTACTTGTAGTTGTATAGTCTGTTAGTAACTCCACTCACTACTTGTATAGTCTGTTAGTAACTCCACTCACTACTTGTAGTTGTATAGTCTGTTAGTAACTCCACTCCCTACTTGTAGCTGTATAGTCTGTTAGTAACTCCACTCACTACTTGTAGTTGCAGTCTGTGAGTAACTCAACTCCACTACCTGTAGCTGTATAGTCTGTTAGTAACTCCACTCACTACTTGTAGTTGCAGTCTGTTAGTAACTCCCCTCACTACTTGTAGTTGTATAGTCTGTTAGTAACTCCAGTCACTACTTGTATAGTCTGTTAGTAACTCCACTCACTACTTGTAGTTGTATAGTCTGTTAGTAACTCCACACTACTTGTAGTTGTATAGTCTGTTAGTAACTCCACTCACTACTTGTATAGTCTGTTAGTAACTCCCCTCACTACTTGTATAGTCTGTTAGTAACTCCACTCACTACTTATAGTCTGTTAGTAACTCCACTCACTACTTGTAGCTGTATAGTCTGTTAGTAACTCCACTCACTACTTGTATAGTCTGTTAGTAACTCCACTCACTACTTGTATAGTCTGTTAGTAACTCCACTCACTACTTGTAGTTGTATAGTCTGTTAGTAACTCCACTCACTACTTGCCTTAGCTGTATAGTCTGTTAGTAACTCCACTCACTACTTGTATAGTCTGTTAGTAACTCTCACTCACTACTTGTAGTTGCAGTCTGTTAGTAACTCCACTCACTACTTGTAGTTGTATAGTCTGTTAGTAACTCCACTCACTACCTGTATAGTCTGTTAGTAACTCCACTCACTACTTGTAGTTGCAGTCTGTTAGTAACTCCACTCACTACTTTTAGTTGTATAGTCTGTTAGTACTCCCCTCACTACTTGTATAGTCTGTTAGTAACTCCACTCACTACTTGTAGTTGTATAGTCTGTTAGTAACTCCACTCACTACTTGTATAGTCTGTTAGTAACTCCACTCACTACTTGTAGTTGTATAGTCTGTTAGTAACTCCACTCACTACTTGTAGCTGTATAGTCTGTTAGTAACTCCACTCACTACTTGTAGTTGCAGTCTGTTAGTAACTCCACTCTACTACTTGTAGCTGTATAGTCTGTTAGTAACTCCACTCACTACTTGTAGTTTGCAGTCTGTTAGTAACTCCACTCACTACTTGTAGTTGCAGTCTGTTAGTAACTCCACTCACTACTTGTAGCTGTATAGTATGTTAGTAACTCCACTCACTACTTGTAGCTGTATAGTCTGTTAGTAACTCAACTCACTACTTGTATAGTCTGTTAGTAACTCCACTCACTACTTGTATAGTCTGTTAGTAACTCCACTCACTACTTGTAGTTGCAGTCTGTTAGTAACTCCACTCACTACTTGTAGTTGTATAGTCTGTTAGTAACTCCCCTCACTACTTGTAGTTGTATAGTCTGTTAGTAACTCCACTCACTACTTGTATAGTCTGTTAGTTACTCCACTCACTACTTGTAGTTGTTAGTCTGTTAGTAACTCCACTCACTACTTGCTTAGTTGTATAAGTCTGTTAGTAACTCCACTCACTACTTGTAGCTGTATAGTCTGTTAGTTACTCCACTCACTACTTGTATAGTCTGTTGGTAACTCCACTCACTACTTGTATAGTCTGTTAGTAACTCCACTCCACTACTTGTAGTTGTATAGTCTGTTAGTAACTCCACTCACTACTTGTAGCTGTATAGTCTGTTAGTAACTCCACTCACTACTTGTATAGTCTGTTAGTAACTCCACTCACTACTTGTAGTTTGCAGTCTGTTAGTAACTCCACTCACTACTTGTAGTTGTATAGTCTGTTAGTAACTCCACTCACTACTTGTATAGTCTGTTAGTAACTCCACTCACTACTTGTAGTTGCAGTCTGTTAGTAACTCCACTCACTACTTGTAGTTGTATAGTCTGTTAGTAACTCCCCTCTCACTACTTGTATAGTCTGTTAGTAACTCCACTCACTACTTGTAGTTGTATAGTCTGTTAGTAACTCCACTCACTACTGGTATAGTCTGTTAGTAACTCCACTCACTACTTGTAGTTGTATAGTCTGTTAGTAACTCCACTCACTACTTGTAGCGTGTATAGTCTGTTAGTAACTCCACTCACTACTTGTAGTTGCAGTCTGTGAGTACTCCACTCACTACTTCTAGCTGTATAGACTGTTAGTAACTCCACTCACTACTTGTAGTTGCAGTCTGTTAGTAACTCCACTCACTACTTGTAGTTGCAGTCTGTTAGTAACTCCACTCTACTACTTGTAGCTGTATAGTCTGTTAGTAACTCCACTCACTACTTGTAGCTGTATAGTCTGTTAGTAACTCAACTCACTACTTGTATAGTCTGTTAGTAACTCCACTCACTACTTGTATAGTCTGTTAGTAACTCCACTCACTACTTGTAGTTGCAGTCTGTTAGTAACTCCACTCACTACTTGTAGTTGCAATCTGTTAGTAACTCCACTCACTACTTGTAGTTGTATAGTCTGTTAGTAACTCCCCTCACTACTTGTAGTTGTATAGTCTTTTAGTAACTCCACTCACTACTTGTATAGTCTGTTAGTAACTCCACTCACTACTTGTATAGTCTGTTAGTAACTCCCCTCACTACTTTGTATAGTCTGTTAGTAACTCCAATCACTACTTGTATAGTCTGTTCGTAGCAACTCCACTCACTACTTGTAGCTGTATAGTCTGTTAGTAACTCCACTCACTACTTGTATAGTCTGTTAGTAACTTCACTCACTACTTGTATAGTCTGTTAGCAACTCCACTCACTACTTGTAGTTGTATAGTCTGTTATAACTCCACTCACTACTTGTAGCTGTATAGTCTGTTAGTAACTCCACTCACTACTTGTATAGTCGTCTGTTAGTAACTCCACTCACTACTTGTAGTTGTATAGTCTGTTAGTAACTCCACTCACTATTTGTAGCTGTATAGTCTGTTAGTAACTCCACTACTACTTGTAGCTGTATAGTCTGTTAGTAACTCCACTCACTACTTGTAGTTGTATAGTCTGTTAGTAACTCCCTCACTACCTGTATAGTCTGTTAGTAACTCCACTCACTACTTGTATATTCTGTTAGTAACTCCACTCACTACTTGTAGTTGTATAGTCTGTTAGTAACTCCCCCCCTCACTACTTGTATAGTCTGTTAGTAACTCCACTCACTACTTGTAGTTGTATAGTCTGTTAGTAACTCCACTCACTACTTGTAGCTGTATAGTCTGTTAGTAACTCCACTCCACTACTTGTAGCTGTATAGTCTGTTAGTAACTGCACTCACTACTTGTAGTTGCAGTCTGTTAGTAACTCCACTCACTACTTGTAGCTGTATAGTCTGTTAGTAACTCCACCACTACTTGTATAGTCTGTTAGTAACTCCACTCACTACTTGTATAGTCTGTTAGTAACTCCACCACTACTTGTAGTTGTATAGTCTGTTAGTAACTCCACTCACTACTTGTATAGTCTGTTAGTAACTCCACTCACTGCTTGTAGTTGTATAGTCTGTTAGTAACTCCACTCACTACTTGTAGTTGTATAGTCTGTTAGTAACTCCACTCACTACTTGTAGCTGTATAGTCTGTTAGTAACTCCACTCACTACTTGTAGTTGCAGTCTGTTAGTAACTCCACTCACTACTTGTAGCTGTATAGTCTGTTAGTAACTCCACTCACTACTTGTATAGTCTGTTAGTAACTCCACTCACTACTTGTATAGTCTGTTAGTAACTCCCCTCACTACTTGTAGTTGTATAGTCTGTTAGTAACTCCACTCACTACTTGTATAGTCTGTTAGTAACTCCACTCACTACTTGTAGTTGTATAGTCTGTTAGTAACACCACTCACTACTTGTAGTTGTATAGTCTGTTAGTAACTCCCCTCACTACTTGTATAGTCTGTTAGTAACTCCACTCACTACTTGTAGTTGTATAGTCTGTTAGTAACTCCACTCACTACTTGTAGCTGTATAGTCTGTTAGTAACTCCACTCACTACTTGTAGCTGTATAGTCTGTTAGTAACTCCACTCACTACTTGTAGTTGCAGTCTGTTAGTAACTCCACTCACTACTTGTAGCTGTATAGTCTGTTAGTAACTCCACTCACTACTTGTATAGTCTGTTAGTAACTCCACTCACTACTTGTATAGTCTGTTAGTAACTCCACTCACTACTTGTAGTTGTATAGTCTGTTAGTAACTCCACTCACTACTTGTATAGTCTGTTAGTAACTCCACTCACTACTTGTAGTTGTATAGTCTGTTAGTAACTCCACTCACTACTTGTAGCTGTATAGTCTGTTAGTAACTCCACTCACTACTTGTAGCTGTATAGTCTGTTAGTAACTCCACTCACTACTTGTAGTTGCAGTCTGTTAGTAACTCCACTCACTACTTGTAGCTGTATAGTCTGTTAGTAACTCCACTCACTACTTGTATAGTCTGTTAGTAACTCCACTCACTACTTGTATAGTCTGTTAGTAACTCCCTTCACTACTTGTAGTTGTATAGTCTGTTAGTAACTCCACTCACTACTTGTATAGTCTGTTAGTAACTCCACTCACTACTTGTAGTTGTATAGTCTGTTAGTAACTCCACTCACTACTTGTAGTTGTATAGTCTGTTAGTAACTCCACTCACTACTTGTATAGTCTGTTAGTAACTCCCCTCACTACTTGTATAGTCTGTTAGTAACTCCACTCACTACTTGTATAGTCTGTTTAGTAACTCCACTCACTACTTGTAGCTGTATAGTCTGTTAGTAACTCCACTCACTACTTCCGCTCTATAGTCTGTTAGTAACTCCACTCACTACTTGTATAGTCTGTTAGCAATTCCACTCACTACTTGTAGTTGTATAGTCTGTTAGTAACTCCACTTTCCCACTACTTGTAGCTGTATAGTCTGTTAGTAACTCCACTCACTACTTGTATAGTCTGTTAGTAACTCCACTCACTACTTGTAGTTGCAGTCTGTTAGTAACTCCACTCACTACTTGTGGTTGTATAGTCTGTTAGTAACTCCACTCACTACTTGCATAGTCTGTTAGTAACTCCACTCACTACTTGTAGTTGCAGTCTGTTAGTAACTCCACTCACTACTTGTAGTTGTATAGTCTGTTAGTAACTCCCTCACTACTTATATAGTCTGTTAGTAACTCCACTCACTACTTGTAGCTGTATAGTCTGTTAGTAACTCCACTCACTACTTGTATAGTCTGTTAGTAACTCCACTCACTACTTGTAGTTGCAGTCTGTTAGTAACTCCACTCACTACTTGTAGTTGTATAGTCTGTTAGTAACTCCCTCACTACTTGTAGTTGCAGTCTGTTAGTAACTCCACTCACTACTTGTGAGTTGCAGTCTGTTAGTAACTCCACTCAGTACTTGTAGTTGTATAGTCTGTTTGTAACTCCCTCACTACTTGTAGTTGTATAGTCTGTTAGTAACTCCACTCACTACTTGTATAGTCTGTTAGTAACTCCACTCACTACTTGTAGTTGTATAGTCTGTTAGTAACTCCACTCACTACTTGTAGTTGTATAGTCTGTTAGTAACTCCACTCACTACTTGTAGCTGTATAGTCTGTTAGTAACTCCACTCACTACTTGTATAGTCTGTTAGTAACTCCACTCACTACTTGTATAGTCTGTTAGTAACTCCACTCACTACTTGTAGTTGTATAGTCTGTTAATAACTCCACTCACTACTTGTAGCTGTATAGTCTGTTAGTAACTCCACTCACTACTTGTATAGTCTGTTAGTAACTCCACTCACTACTTGTAGTTGCAGTCTGTTAGTAACTCCACTCACTACTTGTAGTTGTATAGTCTGTTAGTAACTCCCCTCACTACTTGTAGTTGCAGTCTGTTAGTAACTCCACTCTCACTACCTTGAGTTGCAGTCTGTTAGTAACTCCACTCAGTACTTGTAGTTGTATAGTCTGTTTGTAACTCCCCTCACTACTTGTAGTTGTATAGTCTGTTAGTAACTCCTCACTACTTGTATAGTCTGTTAGTAACTCCACTCACTACTTGTAGTTGTATGTCTGTTAGTAACTCCACTCACTACCTTGTAGTTGTATAGTCTGTTAGTAACTCCACTCACTACTTGTAGCTGTATAGTCTGTTAGTAACTCCACTCACTACTTGTATAGTCTGTTAGTAACTCCACTCACTACTTGTATAGTCTGTTAGTAACTCCACTCACTACTTGTAGTTGTATAGTCTGTTAATAACTCCACTCACTACTTGTAGCTGTATAGTCTGTTAGTAACTCCACTCACTACTTGTATAGTCTGTTAGTAACTCCACTCACTACTTGTAGTTGCAGTCTGTTAGTAACTCCACTCACTACTTGTAGTTGTATAGTCTGTTAGTAACTCCACTCACTACTTGTATAGTCTGTTAGTAACTCCACTCACTACTTGTAGTTGCAGTCTGTTAGTAACTCCACTCACTACTTGTAGTTGTATAGTCTGTTAGTAACTCCCTCACTACTTGTATAGTCTGTTAGTAACTCCACTCACTACTTGTAGTTGTGTAGTCTGTTAGTAACTCCACTCACTACTTGTATAGTCTGTTAGTAACTCCACTCACTACTTGTAGTTGCATAGTCTGTTAGTAACTCCACTCACTACTTGTAGCTGTATAGTCTGTTAGTAACTCCACTCACTACTTGTAGTTGCAGTCTGTGAGTAACTCCACTCACTACTTGTAGCTGTATAGTCTGTTAGTAACTCCACTCACTACTTGTAGTTGCAGTCTGTTAGTAACTCCCCTCACTACTTGTAGTTGTATAGTCTGTTAGTAACTCCACTCACTACTTGTATAGTCTGTTAGTAACTCCACTCACTACTTGTAGTTGCAGTCTGTTAGTAACTCCACTCACTACTTGTAGTTGCAGTCTGTTAGTAACTCCCTTCACTACTTGTAGTTGTATAGTCTGTTAGTAACTCCACTCACTACTTGTATAGTCTGTTAGTAACTCCACTCACTACTTGTAGTTGTATAGTCTGTTAGTAACTCCACTCACTACTTGTAGTTGTATAGTCTGTTAGTAACTCCACTCACTACTTGTATAGTCTGTTAGTAACTCCCCTCACTACTTGTATAGTCTGTTAGTAACTCCACTCACTACTTGTATAGTCTGTTAGTAACTCCACTCACTACTTGTAGCTGTATAGTCTGTTAGTAACTCCACTCACTACTTGTATAGTCTGTTAGTAACTCCACTCACTACTTGTATAGTCTGTTAGTAATTCCACTCACTACTTGTAGTTGTATAGTCTGTTAGTAACTCCACTCACTACTTGTAGCTGTATAGTCTGTTAGTAACTCCACTCACTACTTGTATAGTCTGTTAGTAACTCCACTCACTACTTGTAGTTGCAGTCTGTTAGTAACTCCACTCACTACTTGTAGTTGTATAGTCTGTTAGTAACTCCACTCACTACTTGTATGCAGTCTGTTAGTAACTCCACTCACTACTTGTAGCTGTATAGTCTGTTAGTAACTCCACTCACTACTTGTAGCTATAGTCTGTTAGTAACTCCACTCACTACTTGTACCGTTGCAGTCTGTTAGTAACTCCACTCACTACTTGTAGTTGTATAGTCTGTTAGTAACTCCCCTCACTACTTGTAGTTGCAGTCTGTTAGTAACTCCACTCACTACTTGTAGTTGCAGTCTGTTAGTAACTCCACTCAGTACTTGTAGTTGTATAGTCTGTTTGTAACTCCCCTCACTACTTGTAGTTGTATAGTCTGTTAGTAACTCCACTCACTACTTGTAGTTGTATAGTCTGTTAGTAACTCCACTCACTACTTGTAGCTGTATAGTCTGTTAGTAACTCCACTCACTACTTGTATAGTCTGTTAGTAACTCCACTCACTACTTGTATAGTCTGTTAGTAACTCCACTCACTACTTGTAGTTGTATAGTCTGTTAATAACTCCACTCACTACTTGTAGCTGTATAGTCTGTTAGTAACTCCACTCACTACTTGTATAGTCTGTTAGTAACTCCACTCACTACTTGTAGTTGCAGTCTGTTAGTAACTCCACTCACTACTTGTAGTTGTATAGTCTGTTAGTAACTCCACTCACTACTTGTATAGTCTGTTAGTAACTCCACTCACTACTTGTAGTTGCAGTCTGTTAGTAACTCCACTCACTACTTGTAGTTGTATAGTCTGTTAGTAACTCCCCTCACTACTTGTATAGTCTGTTAGTAACTCCACTCACTACTTGTAGTTGTATAGTCTGTTAGTAACTCCACTCACTACTTGTATAGTCTGTTAGTAACTCCACTCACTACTTGTAGTTGTATAGTCTGTTAGTAACTCCACTCACTACTTGTAGCTGTATAGTCTGTTAGTAACTCCACTCACTACTTGTAGTTGCAGTCTGTGAGTAACTCCACTCACTACTTGTAGCTGTATAGTCTGTTAGTAACTCCACTCACTACTTGTAGTTGCAGTCTGTTAGTAACTCCCCTCACTACTTGTAGTTGTATAGTCTGTTAGTAACTCCACTCACTACTTGTATAGTCTGTTAGTAACTCCACTCACTACTTGTAGTTGCAGTCTGTTAGTAACTCCACTCACTACTTGTAGTTGCAGTCTGTTAGTAACTCCCTTCACTACTTGTAGTTGTATAGTCTGTTAGTAACTCCACTCACTACTTGTATAGTCTGTTAGTAACTCCACTCACTACTTGTAGTTGTATAGTCTGTTAGTAACTCCACTCACTACTTGTAGTTGTATAGTCTGTTAGTAACTCCACTCACTACTTGTATAGTCTGTTAGTAACTCCCCTCACTACTTGTATAGTCTGTTAGTAACTCCACTCACTACTTGTATAGTCTGTTAGTAACTCCACTCACTACTTGTAGCTGTATAGTCTGTTAGTAACTCCACTCACTACTTGTATAGTCTGTTAGTAACTCCACTCACTACTTGTATAGTCTGTTAGTAATTCCACTCACTACTTGTAGTTGTATAGTCTGTTAGTAACTCCACTCACTACTTGTAGCTGTATAGTCTGTTAGTAACTCCACTCACTACTTGTATAGTCTGTTAGTAACTCCACTCACTACTTGTAGTTGCAGTCTGTTAGTAACTCCACTCACTACTTGTAGTTGTATAGTCTGTTAGTAACTCCACTCACTACTTGTATAGTCTGTTAGTAACTCCACTCACTACTTGTAGTTGCAGTCTGTTAGTAACTCCACTCACTACTTGTAGTTGTATAGTCTGTTAGTAACTCCCCTCACTACTTATATAGTCTGTTAGTAACTCCACTCACTACTTGTAGCTGTATAGTCTGTTAGTAACTCCACTCACTACTTGTATAGTCTGTTAGTAACTCCACTCACTACTTGTAGTTGCAGTCTGTTAGTAACTCCACTCACTACTTGTAGTTGTATAGTCTGTTAGTAACTCCCCTCACTACTTGTAGTTGCAGTCTGTTAGTAACTCCACTCACTACTTGTAGTTGCAGTCTGTTAGTAACTCCACTCAGTACTTGTAGTTGTATAGTCTGTTTGTAACTCCCCTCACTACTTGTAGTTGTATAGTCTGTTAGTAACTCCACTCACTACTTGTATAGTCTGTTAGTAACTCCACTCACTACTTGTAGTTGTATAGTCTGTTAGTAACTCCACTCACTACTTGTAGTTGTATAGTCTGTTAGTAACTCCACTCACTACTTGCAGCTGTATAGTCTGTTAGTAACTCCACTCACTACTTGTATAGTCTGTTAGTAACTCCACTCACTACTTGTAGTTGTATAGTCTGTTAATAACTCCACTCACTACTTGTAGCTGTATAGTCTGTTAGTAACTCCACTCACTACTTGTATAGTCTGTTAGTAACTCCACTCACTACTTGTAGTTGCAGTCTGTTAGTAACTCCACTCACTACTTGTAGTTGTATAGTCTGTTAGTAACTCCACTCACTACTTGTATAGTCTGTTAGTAACTCCACTCACTACTTGTAGTTGCAGTCTGTTAGTAACTCCACTCACTACTTGTAGTTGTATAGTCTGTTAGTAACTCCCCCTCACTACTTGTATAGTCTGTTAGTAACTCCACTCACTACTTGTAGTTGTATAGTCTGTTAGTAACTCCACTCACTACTTGTATAGTCTGTTAGTAACTCCACTCACTACTTGTAGTTGTATAGTCTGTTAGTAACTCCACTCACTACTTGTAGCTGTAGAGTCTGTTAGTAACTCCACTCACTACTTGTAGTTGCAGTCTGTGAGTAACTCCACTCACTACTTGTAGCTGTATAGTCTGTTAGTAACTCCACTCACTACTTGTAGTTGCAGTCTGTTAGTAACTCCCCTCACTACTTGTAGTTGTATAGTCTGTTAGTAACTCCACTCACTACTTGTATAGTCTGTTAGTAACTCCACTCACTACTTGTAGTTGCAGTCTGTTAGTAACTCCACTCACTACTTGTAGTTGCAGTCTGTTAGTAACTCCACTCACTACTTGTAGTTGTATAGTCTGTTAGTAACTCCACTCACTACTTGTAGTTGTATAGTCTGTTAGTAACTACACTCACTACTTGTATAGTCTGTTAGTAACTCCACTCACTACTTGTAGTTGTATAGTCTGTTAGTAACTCCACTCCCTACTTGTAGTTGTATAGTCTGTTAGTAACTCCACTCACTACTTGTAGCTGTATAGTCTGTTAGTAACTCCACTCATTACTTGTATAGTCTGTTAGTAACTCCACTCACTACTTGTATAGTCTGTTAGTAACTCCACTCACTACTTGTAGTTGTATAGTCTGTTAGTAACTCCACTCACTACTTGTAGCTGTATAGTCTGTTAGTAACTCCACTCACTACTTGTATAGTCTGTTAGTAACTCCACTCACTACTTGTAGTTGCAGTCTGTTAGTAACTCCACTCACTACTTGTAGTTGTATAGTCTGTTAGTAACTCCAATCACTACTTGTATAGTCTGTTAGTAACTCCACTCACTACTTGTAGTTGCAGTCTGTTAGTAACTCCACTCACTACTTGTAGTTGTATAGTCTGTTAGTAACTCCCCTCACTACTTGTATAGTCTGTTAGTAACTCCACTCACTACTTGTAGTTGTATAGTCTGTTAGTAACTCCACTCACTACTTGTATAGTCTGTTAGTAACTCCACTCACTACTTGTAGTTGTATAGTCTGTTAGTAACTCCACTCACTACTTGTAGCTGTATAGTCTGTTAGTAACTCCACTCACTACTTGTAGTTGCAGTCTGTTAGTAACTCCCCTCACTACTTGTAGTTGTATAGTCTGTTAGTAACTCCAGTCACTACTTGTATAGTCTGTTAGTAACTCCACTCACTACTTGTAGTTGTATAGTCTGTTAGTAACTCCACTCACTACTTGTAGTTGTATAGTCTGTTAGTAACTCCACTCACTACTTGTATAGTCTGTTAGTAACTCCACTCACTACTTGTATAGTCTGTTAGTAACTCCACTCACTACTTGTAGCTGTATAGTCTGTTAGTAACTCCACTCACTACTTGTATAGTCTGTTAGTAACTCCACTCACTACTTGTATAGTCTGTTAGTAACTCCACTCACTCCTTGTAGTTGTATAGTCTGTTAGTAACTCCACTCACTACTTGTAGCTGTATAGTCTGTTAGTAACTCCGCTCACTACTTGTATAGTCTGTTAGTAACTCCACTCACTACTTGTAGTTGCAGTCTGTTAGTAACTCCACTCACTACTTGTAGTTGTATAGTCTGTTAGTAACTCCACTCACTACTTGTATAGTCTGTTAGTAACTCCACTCACTACTTGTAGTTGCAGTCTGTTAGTAACTCCACTCACTACTTGTAGTTGTATAGTCTGTTAGTAACTCCACTCACTACTTGTAGTTGTATAGTCTGTTAGTAACTACACTCACTACTTGTATAGTCTGTTAGTAACTCCACTCACTACTTGTAGTTGTATAGTCTGTTAGTAACTCCACTCCCCTACTTGTAGTTGTATAGTCTGTTAGTAACTCCACTCACTACTTGTAGCTGTATAGTCTGTTAGTAACTCCACTCATTACTTGTATAGTCTGTTAGTAACTCCACTCACTACTTGTATAGTCTGTTAGTAACTCCACTCACTACTTGTAGTTGTATAGTCTGTTAGTAACTCCACTCACTACTTGTAGCTGTATAGTCTGTTAGTAACTCCACTCACTACTTGTATAGTCTGTTAGTAACTCCACTCACTACTTGTAGTTGCAGTCTGTTAGTAACTCCACTCACTACTTGTAGTTGTATAGTCTGTTAGTAACTCCAATCACTACTTGTATAGTCTGTTAGTAACTCCACTCACTACTTGTAGTTGCAGTCTGTTAGTAACTCCACTCACTACTTGTAGTTGTATAGTCTGTTAGTAACTCCCCTCACTACTTGTATAGTCTGTTAGTAACTCCACTCACTACTTGTAGTTGTATAGTCTGTTAGTAACTCCACTCACTACTTGTATAGTCTGTTAGTAACTCCACTCACTACTTGTAGTTGTATAGTCTGTTAGTAACTCCACTCACTACTTGTAGCTGTATAGTCTGTTAGTAACTCCACTCACTACTTGTAGTTGCAGTCTGTTAGTAACTCCCCTCACTACTTGTAGTTGTATAGTCTGTTAGTAACTCCAGTCACTACTTGTATAGTCTGTTAGTAACTCCACTCACTACTTGTAGTTGTATAGTCTGTTAGTAACTCCACTCACTACTTGTAGTTGTATAGTCTGTTAGTAACTCCACTCACTACTTGTATAGTCTGTTAGTAACTCCACTCACTACTTGTATAGTCTGTTAGTAACTCCACTCACTACTTGTAGCTGTATAGTCTGTTAGTAACTCCACTCACTACTTGTATAGTCTGTTAGTAACTCCACTCACTACTTGTATAGTCTGTTAGTAACTCCACTCACTCCTTGTAGTTGTATAGTCTGTTAGTAACTCCACTCACTACTTGTAGCTGTATAGTCTGTTAGTAACTCCGCTCACTACTTGTATAGTCTGTTAGTAACTCCACTCACTACTTGTAGTTGCAGTCTGTTAGTAACTCCACTCACTACTTGTAGTTGTATAGTCTGTTAGTAACTCCACTCACTACTTGTATAGTCTGTTAGTAACTCCACTCACTACTTGTAGTTGCAGTCTGTTAGTAACTCCACTCACTACTTTTAGTTGTATAGTCTGTTAGTAACTCCCCTCACTACTTGTATAGTCTGTTAGTAACTCCACTCACTACTTGTAGTTGTATAGTCTGTTAGTAACTCCACTCACTACTTGTATAGTCTGTTAGTAACTCCACTCACTACTTGTAGTTGTATAGTCTGTTAGTAACTCCACTCACTACTTGTAGCTGTATAGTCTGTTAGTAACTCCACTCACTACTTGTAGTTGCAGTCTGTTAGTAACTCCACTCACTACTTGTAGCTGTATAGTCTGTTAGTAACTCCACTCACTACTTGTAGTTGCAGTCTGTTAGTAACTCCACTCACTACTTGTAGTTGCAGTCTGTTAGTAACTCCACTCACTACTTGTAGCTGTATAGTCTGTTAGTAACTCCACTCACTACTTGTAGCTGTATAGTCTGTTAGTAACTCAACTCACTACTTGTATAGTCTGTTAGTAACTCCACTCACTACTTGTAGTTGTATAGTCTGTTAGTAACTCCACTCACTACTTGTAGCTGTATAGTTTGTTAGTAACTCCACTCACTACTTGTATAGTCTGTTAGTAACTCCACTCACTACTTGTAGTTGTATAGTCTGTTAGTAACTCCACTCACTACTTGTAGCTGTATAGTCTGTTAGTAACTCCACTCACTACTTGTATAGTCTGTTAGTAACTCCACTCACTACTTGTAGTTGCAGTCTGTTAGTAACTCCACTCACTACTTGTAGTTGTATAGTCTGTTAGTAACTCCACTCACTACTTGTATAGTCTGTTAGTAACTCCACTCACTACTTGTAGTTGTATAGTCTGTTAGTAACTCCACTCACTACTTGTAGCTGTATAGTCTGTTAGTAACTCCACTCACTACTTGTATAGTCTGTTAGTAACTCCACTCACTACTTGTATAGTCTGTTAGTAACTCCACTCACTACTTGTAGTTGTATAGTCTGTTAGTAACTCCACTCACTACTTGTAGCTGTATAGTCTGTTAGTAACTCCACTCACTACTTGTATAGTCTGTTAGTAACTCCACTCACTACTTGTAGTTGTATAGTCTGTTAGTAACTCCACTCACTACTTGTAGCTGTATAGTCTGTTAGTAACTCCACTCACTACTTGTATAGTCTGTTAGTAACTCCACTCACTACTTGTAGTTGCAGTCTGTTAGTAACTCCACTCACTACTTGTAGTTGTATAGTCTGTTAGTAACTCCACTCACTACTTGTATAGTCTGTTAGTAACTCCACTCACTACTTGTAGTTGCAGTCTGTTAGTAACTCCACTCACTACTTTTAGTTGTATAGTCTGTTAGTAACTCCCCTCACTACTTGTATAGTCTGTTAGTAACTCCACTCACTACTTGTAGTTGTATAGTCTGTTAGTAACTCCACTCACTACTTGTATAGTCTGTTAGTAACTCCACTCACTACTTGTAGTTGTATAGTCTGTTAGTAACTCCACTCACTACTTGTAGCTGTATAGTCTGTTAGTAACTCCACTCACTACTTGTAGTTGCAGTCTGTTAGTAACTCCACTCACTACTTGTAGCTGTATAGTCTGTTAGTAACTCCACTCACTACTTGTAGTTGCAGTCTGTTAGTAACTCCACTCACTACTTGTAGTTGCAGTCTGTTAGTAACTCCACTCACTACTTGTAGCTGTATAGTCTGTTAGTAACTCCACTCACTACTTGTAGCTGTATAGTCTGTTAGTAACTCAACTCACTACTTGTATAGTCTGTTAGTAACTCCACTCACTACTTGTATAGTCTGTTAGTAACTCCACTCACTACTTGTAGTTGCAGTCTGTTAGTAACTCCACTCACTACTTGTAGTTGCAGTCTGTTAGTAACTCCACTCACTACTTGTAGTTGTATAGTCTGTTAGTAACTCCCCTCACTACTTGTAGTTGTATAGTCTGTTAGTAACTCCACTCACTACTTGTATAGTCTGTTAGTTACTCCACTCACTACTTGTAGTTGTATAGTCTGTTAGTAACTCCACTCACTACTTGTAGTTGTATAGTCTGTTAGTAACTCCACTCACTACTTGTAGCTGTATAGTCTGTTAGTAACTCCACTCACTACTTGTATAGTCTGTTAGTAACTCCACTCACTACTTGTATAGTCTGTTAGTAACTCCACTCACTACTTGTAGTTGTATAGTCTGTTAGTAACTCCACTCACTACTTGTAGCTGTATAGTCTGTTAGTAACTCCACTCACTACTTGTATAGTCTGTTAGTAACTCCACTCACTACTTGTAGTTGCAGTCTGTTAGTAACTCCACTCACTACTTGTAGTTGTATAGTCTGTTAGTAACTCCACTCACTACTTGTATAGTCTGTTAGTAACTCCACTCACTACTTGTAGTTGCAGTCTGTTAGTAACTCCACTCACTACTTGTAGTTGTATAGTCTGTTAGTAACTCCCCTCACTACTTGTATAGTCTGTTAGTAACTCCACTCACTACTTGTAGTTGTATAGTCTGTTAGTAACTCCACTCACTACTTGTATAGTCTGTTAGTAACTCCACTCACTACTTGTAGTTGTATAGTCTGTTAGTAACTCCACTCACTACTTGTAGCTGTATAGTCTGTTAGTAACTCCACTCACTACTTGTAGTTGCAGTCTGTGAGTAACTCCACTCACTACTTGTAGCTGTATAGACTGTTAGTAACTCCACTCACTACTTGTAGTTGCAGTCTGTTAGTAACTCCACTCACTACTTGTAGTTGCAGTCTGTTAGTAACTCCACTCACTACTTGTAGCTGTATAGTCTGTTAGTAACTCCACTCACTACTTGTAGCTGTATAGTCTGTTAGTAACTCAACTCACTACTTGTATAGTCTGTTAGTAACTCCACTCACTACTTGTATAGTCTGTTAGTAACTCCACTCACTACTTGTAGTTGCAGTCTGTTAGTAACTCCACTCACTACTTGTAGTTGCAGTCTGTTAGTAACTCCACTCACTACTTGTAGTTGTATAGTCTGTTAGTAACTCCCCTCACTACTTGTAGTTGTATAGTCTGTTAGTAACTCCACTCACTACTTGTATAGTCTGTTAGTTACTCCACTCACTACTTGTAGTTGTATAGTCTGTTAGTAACTCCACTCACTACTTGTAGTTGTATAGTCTGTTAGTAACTCCACTCACTACTTGTAGCTGTATAGTCTGTTAGTAACTCCACTCACTACTTGTATAGTCTGTTAGTAACTCCACTCACTACTTGTATAGTCTGTTAGTAACTCCACTCACTACTTGTAGCTGTATAGTCTGTTAGTAACTCCACTCACTACTTGTATAGTCTGTTAGTAACTCCACTCACTACTTGTAGTTGCAGTCTGTTAGTAACTCCACTCACTACTTGTAGTTGTATAGTCTGTTAGTAACTCCACTCACTACTTGTATAGTCTGTTATTAACTCCACTCACTACTTGTATAGTCTGTTAGTAACTCCACTCACTACTTGTAGTTGTATAGTCTGTTAGTAACTCCCCTCACTACTTGTATAGTCTGTTAGTAACTCCACTCACTACTTGTAGTTGTATAGTCTGTTAGTAACTCCACTCACTACTTGTATAGTCTGTTAGTAACTCCACTCACTACTTGTAGTTGTATAGTCTGTTAGTAACTCCACTCAATACTTGTAGCTGTATAGTCTGTTAGTAACTCCACTCACTACTTGTAGTTGCAGTCTGTGAGTAACTCCACTCACTACTTGTAGCTGTATAGACTGTTAGTAACTCCACTCACTACTTGTAGTTGCAGTCTGTTAGTAACTCCACTCACTACTTGTAGTTGCAGTCTGTTAGTTACTCCACTCACTACTTGTAGTTGTATAGTCTGTTAGTAACTCCACTCACTACTTGTAGTTGTATAGTCTGTTAGTAACTCCACTCACTACTTGTAGCTGTATAGTCTGTTAGTAACTCCACTCACTACTTGTATAGTCTGTTAGTAACTCCACTCACTACTTGTATAGTCTGTTAGTAACTCCACTCACTACTTGTAGTTGTATAGTCTGTTAGTAACTCCACTCACTACTTGTAGCTGTATAGTCTGTTAGTAACTCCACTCACTACTTGTATAGTCTGTTAGTAACTCCACTCACTACTTGTAGTTGCAGTCTGTTAGTAACTCCACTCACTACTTGTAGTTGTATAGTCTGTTAGTAACTCCACTCACTACTTGTATAGTCTGTTAGTAACTCCACTCACTACTTGTAGTTGCAGTCTGTTAGTAACTCCACTCACTACTTGTAGTTGTATAGTCTGTTAGTAACTCCCCTCACTACTTGTATAGTCTGTTAGTAACTCCACTCACTACTTGTAGTTGTATAGTCTGTTAGTAACTCCACTCACTACTTGTATAGTCTGTTAGTAACTCCACTCACTACTTGTAGTTGTATAGTCTGTTAGTAACTCCACTCACTACTTGTAGCTGTATAGTCTGTTAGTAACTCCACTCACTACTTGTAGTTGCAGTCTGTGAGTAACTCCACTCACTACTTGTAGCTGTATAGACTGTTAGTAACTCCACTCACTACTTGTAGTTGCAGTCTGTTAGTAACTCCACTCACTACTTGTAGTTGCAGTCTGTTAGTAACTCCACTCACTACTTGTAGCTGTATAGTCTGTTAGTAACTCCACTCACTACTTGTAGCTGTATAGTCTGTTAGTAACTCAACTCACTACTTGTATAGTCTGTTAGTAACTCCACTCACTACTTGTATAGTCTGTTAGTAACTCCACTCACTACTTGTAGTTGTATAGTCTGTTAGTAACTCCACTCAATACTTGTAGCTGTATAGTCTGTTAGTAACTCCACTCACTACTTGTAGTTGCAGTCTGTGAGTAACTCCACTCACTACTTGTAGCTGTATAGACTGTTAGTAACTCCACTCACTACTTGTAGCTGTATAGTCTGTTAGTAACTCCACTCACTACTTGTATAGTCTGTTAGTAACTCCACTCACTACTTGTAGTTGCAGTCTGTTAGTAACTCCACTCACTACTTGTAGTTGTATAGTCTGTTAGTAACTCCACTCACTACTTGTATAGTCTGTTATTAACTCCACTCACTACTTGTAGTTGCAGTCTGTTAGTAACTCCACTCACTACTTGTAGTTGTATAGTCTGTTAGTAACTCCCCTCACTACTTGTATAGTCTGTTAGTAACTCCACTCACTACTTGTAGTTGTATAGTCTGTTAGTAACTCCACTCACTACTTGTATAGTCTGTTAGTAACTCCACTCACTACTTGTAGTTGTATAGTCTGTTAGTAACTCCACTCAATACTTGTAGCTGTATAGTCTGTTAGTAACTCCACTCACTACTTGTAGTTGCAGTCTGTGAGTAACTCCACTCACTACTTGTAGCTGTATAGACTGTTAGTAACTCCACTCACTACTTGTAGTTGCAGTCTGTTAGTAACTCCACTCACTACTTGTAGTTGCAGTCTGTTAGTTACTCCACTCACTACTTGTAGTTGTATAGTCTGTTAGTAACTCCACTCACTACTTGTAGTTGTATAGTCTGTTAGTAACTCCACTCACTACTTGTAGCTGTATAGTCTGTTAGTAACTCCACTCACTACTTGTATAGTCTGTTAGTAACTCCACTCACTACTTGTATAGTCTGTTAGTAACTCCACTCACTACTTGTAGTTGTATAGTCTGTTAGTAACTCCACTCACTACTTGTAGCTGTATAGTCTGTTAGTAACTCCACTCACTACTTGTATAGTCTGTTAGTAACTCCACTCACTACTTGTAGTTGCAGTCTGTTAGTAACTCCACTCACTACTTGTAGTTGTATAGTCTGTTAGTAACTCCACTCACTACTTGTATAGTCTGTTAGTAACTCCACTCACTACTTGTAGTTGCAGTCTGTTAGTAACTCCACTCACTACTTGTAGTTGTATAGTCTGTTAGTAACTCCCCTCACTACTTGTATAGTCTGTTAGTAACTCCACTCACTACTTGTAGTTGTATAGTCTGTTAGTAACTCCACTCACTACTTGTATAGTCTGTTAGTAACTCCACTCACTACTTGTAGTTGTATAGTCTGTTAGTAACTCCACTCACTACTTGTAGCTGTATAGTCTGTTAGTAACTCCACTCACTACTTGTAGTTGCAGTCTGTGAGTAACTCCACTCACTACTTGTAGCTGTATAGACTGTTAGTAACTCCACTCACTACTTGTAGTTGCAGTCTGTTAGTAACTCCACTCACTACTTGTAGTTGCAGTCTGTTAGTAACTCCACTCACTACTTGTAGCTGTATAGTCTGTTAGTAACTCCACTCACTACTTGTAGCTGTATAGTCTGTTAGTAACTCAACTCACTACTTGTATAGTCTGTTAGTAACTCCACTCACTACTTGTATAGTCTGTTAGTAACTCCACTCACTACTTGTAGTTGTATAGTCTGTTAGTAACTCCACTCAATACTTGTAGCTGTATAGTCTGTTAGTAACTCCACTCACTACTTGTAGTTGCAGTCTGTGAGTAACTCCACTCACTACTTGTAGCTGTATAGACTGTTAGTAACTCCACTCACTACTTGTAGTTGCAGTCTGTTAGTAACTCCACTCACTACTTGTAGTTGCAGTCTGTTAGTTACTCCACTCACTACTTGTAGTTGTATAGTCTGTTAGTAACTCCACTCACTACTTGTATAGTCTGTTAGTAACTCCACTCACTACTTGTATAGTCTGTTAGTAACTCCACTCACTACTTGTAGTTGTATAGTCTGTTAGTAACTCCACTCACTACTTGTAGCTGTATAGTCTGTTAGTAACTCCACTCACTACTTGTATAGTCTGTTAGTAACTCCACTCACTACTTGTAGTTGCAGTCTGTTAGTAACTCCACTCACTACTTGTAGTTGTATAGTCTGTTAGTAACTCCACTCACTACTTGTATAGTCTGTTAGTAACTCCACTCACTACTTGTAGTTGCAGTCTGTTAGTAACTCCACTCACTACTTGTAGTTGTATAGTCTGTTAGTAACTCCCCTCACTACTTGTATAGTCTGTTAGTAACTCCACTCACTACTTGTAGTTGTATAGTCTGTTAGTAACTCCACTCACTACTTGTATAGTCTGTTAGTAACTCCACTCACTACTTGTAGTTGTATAGTCTGTTAGTAACTCCACTCACTACTTGTAGCTGTATAGTCTGTTAGTAACTCCACTCACTACTTGTAGTTGCAGTCTGTGAGTAACTCCACTCACTACTTGTAGCTGTATAGACTGTTAGTAACTCCACTCACTACTTGTAGTTGCAGTCTGTTAGTAACTCCACTCACTACTTGTAGTTGCAGTCTGTTAGTAACTCCACTCACTACTTGTAGCTGTATAGTCTGTTAGTAACTCCACTCACTACTTGTAGCTGTATAGTCTGTTAGTAACTCAACTCACTACTTGTATAGTCTGTTAGTAACTCCACTCACTACTTGTATAGTCTGTTAGTAACTCCACTCACTACTTGTAGTTGCAGTCTGTTAGTAACTCCACTCACTACTTGTAGTTGCAGTCTGTTAGTAACTCCACTCACTACTTGTAGTTGTATAGTCTGTTAGTAACTCCCCTCACTACTTGTAGTTGTATAGTCTGTTAGTAACTCCACTCACTACTTGTATAGTCTGTTAGTTACTCCACTCACTACTTGTAGTTGTATAGTCTGTTAGTAACTCCACTCACTACTTGTAGTTGTATAGTCTGTTAGTAACTCCACTCACTACTTGTAGCTGTATAGTCTGTTAGTAACTCCACTCACTACTTGTATAGTCTGTTAGTAACTCCACTCACTACTTGTATAGTCTGTTAGTAACTCCACTCACTACTTGTAGCTGTATAGTCTGTTAGTAACTCCACTCACTACTTGTATAGTCTGTTAGTAACTCCACTCACTACTTGTAGTTGCAGTCTGTTAGTAACTCCACTCACTACTTGTAGTTGTATAGTCTGTTAGTAACTCCACTCACTACTTGTATAGTCTGTTATTAACTCCACTCACTACTTGTAGTTGCAGTCTGTTAGTAACTCCACTCACTACTTGTAGTTGTATAGTCTGTTAGTAACTCCCCTCACTACTTGTATAGTCTGTTAGTAACTCCACTCACTACTTGTAGTTGTATAGTCTGTTAGTAACTCCACTCACTACTTGTATAGTCTGTTAGTAACTCCACTCACTACTTGTAGTTGCAGTCTGTGAGTAACTCCACTCACTACTTGTAGCTGTATAGACTGTTAGTAACTCCACTCACTACTTGTAGTTGCAGTCTGTTAGTAACTCCACTCACTACTTGTAGTTGCAGTCTGTTAGTTACTCCACTCACTACTTGTAGTTGTATAGTCTGTTAGTAACTCCACTCACTACTTGTATAGTCTGTTAGTAACTCCACTCACTACTTGTATAGTCTGTTAGTAACTCCACTCACTACTTGTAGTTGTATAGTCTGTTAGTAACTCCACTCACTACTTGTAGCTGTATAGTCTGTTAGTAACTCCACTCACTACTTGTATAGTCTGTTAGTAACTCCACTCACTACTTGTAGTTGCAGTCTGTTAGTAACTCCACTCACTACTTGTAGTTGTATAGTCTGTTAGTAACTCCACTCACTACTTGTATAGTCTGTTAGTAACTCCACTCACTACTTGTAGTTGCAGTCTGTTAGTAACTCCACTCACTACTTGTAGTTGTATAGTCTGTTAGTAACTCCCCTCACTACTTGTATAGTCTGTTAGTAACTCCACTCACTACTTGTAGTTGTATAGTCTGTTAGTAACTCCACTCACTACTTGTATAGTCTGTTAGTAACTCCACTCACTACTTGTAGTTGTATAGTCTGTTAGTAACTCCACTCACTACTTGTAGCTGTATAGTCTGTTAGTAACTCCACTCACTACTTGTAGTTGCAGTCTGTGAGTAACTCCACTCACTACTTGTAGCTGTATAGACTGTTAGTAACTCCACTCACTACTTGTAGTTGCAGTCTGTTAGTAACTCCACTCACTACTTGTAGTTGCAGTCTGTTAGTAACTCCACTCACTACTTGTAGCTGTATAGTCTGTTAGTAACTCCACTCACTACTTGTAGCTGTATAGTCTGTTAGTAACTCAACTCACTACTTGTATAGTCTGTTAGTAACTCCACTCACTACTTGTATAGTCTGTTAGTAACTCCACTCACTACTTGTAGTTGCAGTCTGTTAGTAACTCCACTCACTACTTGTAGTTGCAGTCTGTTAGTAACTCCACTCACTACTTGTAGTTGTATAGTCTGTTAGTAACTCCCCTCACTACTTGTAGTTGTATAGTCTGTTAGTAACTCCACTCACTACTTGTATAGTCTGTTAGTTACTCCACTCACTACTTGTAGTTGTATAGTCTGTTAGTAACTCCACTCACTACTTGTAGTTGTATAGTCTGTTAGTAACTCCACTCACTACTTGTAGCTGTATAGTCTGTTAGTAACTCCACTCACTACTTGTATAGTCTGTTAGTAACTCCACTCACTACTTGTATAGTCTGTTAGTAACTCCACTCACTACTTGTAGCTGTATAGTCTGTTAGTAACTCCACTCACTACTTGTATAGTCTGTTAGTAACTCCACTCACTACTTGTAGTTGCAGTCTGTTAGTAACTCCACTCACTACTTGTAGTTGTATAGTCTGTTAGTAACTCCACTCACTACTTGTATAGTCTGTTATTAACTCCACTCACTACTTGTAGTTGCAGTCTGTTAGTAACTCCACTCACTACTTGTAGTTGTATAGTCTGTTAGTAACTCCCCTCACTACTTGTATAGTCTGTTAGTAACTCCACTCACTACTTGTAGTTGTATAGTCTGTTAGTAACTCCACTCACTACTTGTATAGTCTGTTAGTAACTCCACTCACTACTTGTAGTTGTATAGTCTGTTAGTAACTCCACTCAATACTTGTAGCTGTATAGTCTGTTAGTAACTCCACTCACTACTTGTAGTTGCAGTCTGTGAGTAACTCCACTCACTACTTGTAGCTGTATAGACTGTTAGTAACTCCACTCACTACTTGTAGTTGCAGTCTGTTAGTAACTCCACTCACTACTTGTAGTTGCAGTCTGTTAGTAACTCCACTCACTACTTGTAGCTGTATAGTCTGTTAGTAACTCCACTCACTACTTGTAGCTGTATAGTCTGTTAGTAACTCAACTCACTACTTGTATAGTCTGTTAGTAACTCCACTCACTACTTGTATAGTCTGTTAGTAACTCCACTCACTACTTGTATAGTCTGTTAGTAACTCCACTCACTACTTGTAGTTGCAGTCTGTTAGTAACTCCACTCACTACTTGTAGTTGCAATCTGTTAGTAACTCCACTCACTACTTGTAGTTGTATAGTCTGTTAGTAACTCCCCTCACTACTTGTAGTTGTATAGTCTGTTAGTAACTCCACTCACTACTTGTATAGTCTGTTAGTAACTCCACTCACTACTTGTAGTTGTATAGTCTGTTAGTAACTCCACTCACTACTTGTATAGTCTGTTAGTAACTCCCCTCACTACTTGTATAGTCTGTTAGTAACTCCACTCACTACTTGTATAGTCTGTTAGTAACTCCACTCACTACTTGTAGCTGTATAGTCTGTTAGTAACTCCACTCACTACTTGTATAGTCTGTTAGTAACTCCACTCACTACTTGTATAGTCTGTTAGTAACTCCACTCACTACTTGTAGTTGTATAGTCTGTTATAACTCCACTCACTACTTGTAGCTGTATAGTCTGTTAGTAACTCCACTCACTACTTGTATAGTCTGTTAGTAACTCCACTCACTACTTGTAGTTGTATAGTCTGTTAGTAACTCCACTCACTACTTGTATAGTCTGTTAGTAACTCCACTCACTACTTGTATAGTCTGTTAGTAACTCCACTCACTACTTGTAGTTGTATAGTCTGTTAGTAACTCCACTCACTACTTGTAGCTGTATAGTCTGTTAGTAACTCCACTCACTACTTGTATAGTCTGTTAGTAACTCCACTCACTACTTGTAGTTGTATAGTCTGTTAGTAACTCCACTCACTACTTGTAGCTGTATAGTCTGTTAGTAACTCCACTCACTACTTGTATAGTCTGTTAGTAACTCCACTCACTACTTGTAGTTGCAGTCTGTTAGTAACTCCACTCACTACTTGTAGTTGTATAGTCTGTTAGTAACTCCACTCACTATTTGTATAGTCTGTTAGTAACTCCACTCACTACTTGTAGTTGCAGTCTGTTAGTAACTCCACTCACTACTTTTAGTTGTATAGTCTGTTAGTAACTCCCCTCACTACTTGTATAGTCTGTTAGTAACTCCACTCACTACTTGTAGTTGTATAGTCTGTTAGTAACTCCACTCACTACTTGTATAGTCTGTTAGTAACTCCACTCACTACTTGTAGTTGTATAGTCTGTTAGTAACTCCACTCACTACTTGTAGCTGTATAGTCTGTTAGTAACTCCACTCACTACTTGTAGTTGCAGTCTGTTAGTAACTCCACTCACTACTTGTAGCTGTATAGTCTGTTAGTAACTCCACTCACTACTTGTAGTTGCAGTCTGTTAGTAACTCCACTCACTACTTGTAGTTGCAGTCTGTTAGTAACTCCACTCACTACTTGTAGCTGTATAGTCTGTTAGTAACTCCACTCACTACTTGTAGCTGTATAGTCTGTTAGTAACTCAACTCACTACTTGTACAGTCTGTTAGTAACTCCACTCACTACTTGTATAGTCTGTTAGTAACTCCACTCACTACTTGTAGTTGCAGTCTGTTAGTAACTCCACTCACTACTTGTAGTTGCAGTCTGTTAGTAACTCCACTTACTACTTGTAGTTGTATAGTCTGTTAGTAACTCCCCTCACTACTTGTAGTTGTATAGTCTGTTAGTAACTCCACTCACTACTTGTATAGTCTGTTAGTTACTCCACTCACTACTTGTAGTTGTATAGTCTGTTAGTAACTCCACTCACTACTTGTAGTTGTATAGTCTGTTAGTAACTCCACTCACTACTTGTAGCTGTATAGTCTGTTAGTAACTCCACTCACTACTTGTATAGTCTGTTAGTAACTCCACTCACTACTTGTATAGTCTGTTAGTAACTCCACTCACTACTTGTAGTTGTATAGTCTGTTAGTAACTCCACTCACTACTTGTAGCTGTATAGTCTGTTAGTAACTCCACTCACTACTTGTATAGTCTGTTAGTAACTCCACTCACTACTTGTAGTTGCAGTCTGTTATTAACTCCACTCACTACTTGTAGTTGTATAGTCTGTTAGTAACTCCACTCACTACATGTATAGTCTGTTAGTAACTCCACTCACTACTTGTAGTTGCAGTCTGTTAGTAACTCCACTCACTACTTGTAGTTGTATAGTCTGTTAGTAACTCCCCTCACTACTTGTATAGTCTGTTAGTAACTCCACTCACTACTTGTAGTTGTATAGTCTGTTAGTAACTCCACTCACTACTTGTATAGTCTGTTAGTAACTCCACTCACTACTTGTAGTTGTATAGTCTGTTAGTAACTCCACTCACTACTTGTAGCTGTATAGTCTGTTAGTAACTCCACTCACTACTTGTAGTTGCAGTCTGTGAGTAACTCCACTCACTACTTGTAGCTGTATAGACTGTTAGTAACTCCACTCACTACTTGTAGTTGCAGTCTGTTAGTAACTCCACTCACTACTTGTAGTTGCAGTCTGTTAGTAACTCCACTCACTACTTGTAGCTGTATAGTCTGTTAGTAACTCCACTCAATACTTGTAGCTGTATAGTCTGTTAGTAACTCCACTCACTACTTGTAGCTGTTTAGTCTGTTAGTAACTCCACTCACTACTTGTATAGTCTGTTAGTAACTCCACTCACTACTTGTAGTTGCAGTCTGTTAGTAACTCCACTCACTACTTGTAGTTGCAATCTGTTAGTAACTCCACTCACTACTTGTAGTTGTATAGTCTGTTAGTAACTCCCCTCACTACTTGTAGTTGTATAGTCTGTTAGTAACTCCACTCACTACTTGTATAGTCTGTTAGTAACTCCACTCACTACTTGTAGTTGTATAGTCTGTTAGTAACTCCACTCACTACTTGTATAGTCTGTTAGTAACTCCCCTCACTACTTGTATAGTCTGTTAGTAACTCCACTCACTACTTGTATAGTCTGTTAGTAACTCCACTCACTACTTGTAGCTGTATAGTCTGTTAGTAACTCCACTCACTACTTGTATAGTCTGTTAGTAACTCCACTCACTACTTGTATAGTCTGTTAGTAACTCCCCTCACTACTTGTATAGTCTGTTAGTAACTCCACTCACTACTTGTAGTTGTATAGTCTGTTAGTAACTCCACTCACTACTTGTATAGTCTGTTAGTAACTCCACTCACTACTTGTAGTTGTATAGTCTGTTAGTAACTCCACTCACTACTTGTAGCTGTATAGTCTGTTAGTAACTCCACTCACTACTTGTAGTTGCAGTCTGTTAGTAACTCCACTCACTACTTGTAGCTGTATAGTCTGTTAGTAACTCCACTCAATACTTGTAGTTGCAGTCTGTTAGTAACTCCACTCACTACTTGTAGTTGCAGTCTGTTAGTAACTCCACTCACTACTTGTAGCTGTATAGTCTGTTAGTAACTCCACTCACTACTTGTAGCTGTATAGTCTGTTAGTAACTCCACTCACTACTTGTAGCTGTATAGTCTGTTAGTAACTCCACTCACTACTTGTAGCTGTATAGTCTGTTAGTAACCACTCACTACTTGTATAGTCTGTTAGTAACTCCACTCACTACTTGTAGTTGCAGTCTGTTAGTAACTCCACTCACTACTTGTAGTTGCAATCTGTTAGTAACTCCACTCACTACTTGTAGTTGTATAGTCTGTTAGTAACTCCCCTCACTACTTGTAGTTGTATAGTCTGTTAGTAACTCCACTCACTACTTGTATAGTCTGTTAGTAACTCCACTCACTACTTGTAGTTGTATAGTCTGTTAGTAACTCCACTCACTACTTGTATAGTCTGTTAGTAACTCCCCTCACTACTTGTATAGTCTGTTAGTAACTCCACTCACTACTTGTAGTTGTATAGTCTGTTAGTAACTCCACTCACTACTTGTATAGTCTGTTAGTAACTCCACTCACTACTTGTATAGTCTGTTAGTAACTCCACTCACTACTTGTAGTTGTATAGTCTGTTAGTAACTCCACTCACTACTTGTATAGTCTGTTAGTAACTCCCCTCACTACTTGTATAGTCTGTTAGTAACTCCACTCACTACTTGTAGTTGTATAGTCTGTTAGTAACTCCACTCACTACTTGTATAGTCTGTTAGTAACTCCACTCACTACTTGTAGTTGTATAGTCTGTTAGTAACTCCACTCACTACTTGTATAGTCTGTTAGTAACTCCACTCACTACTTGTATAGTCTGTTAGTAACTCCACTCACTACTTGTAGTTGTATAGTCTGTTAGTAACTCCACTCACTACTTGTAGCTGTATAGTCTGTTAGTAACTCCACTCACTACTTGTATAGTCTGTTAGTAACTCCACTCACTACTTGTAGTTGTATAGTCTGTTAGTAACTCCACTCACTACTTGTAGCTGTATAGTCTGTTAGTAACTCCACTCACTACTTGTATAGTCTGTTAGTAACTCCACTCACTACTTGTAGTTGCAGTCTGTTAGTAACTCCACTCACTACTTTTAGTTGTATAGTCTGTTAGTAACTCCACTCACTACTTGTATAGTCTGTTAGTAACTCCACTCACTACTTGTAGTTGCAGTCTGTTAGTAACTCCACTCACTACTTGTAGTTGCAATCTGTTAGTAACTCCACTCACTACTTGTAGTTGTATAGTCTGTTAGTAACTCCCCTCACTACTTGTAGTTGTATAGTCTGTTAGTAACTCCACTCACTACTTGTATAGTCTGTTAGTAACTCCACTCACTACTTGTAGTTGTATAGTCTGTTAGTAACTCCACTCACTACTTGTATAGTCTGTTAGTAACTCCCCTCACTACTTGTATAGTCTGTTAGTAACTCCACTCACTACTTGTAGTTGTATAGTCTGTTAGTAACTCCACTCACTACTTGTATAGTCTGTTAGTAACTCCACTCACTACTTGTAGTTGTATAGTCTGTTAGTAACTCCACTCACTACTTGTATAGTCTGTTAGTAACTCCACTCACTACTTGTATAGTCTGTTAGTAACTCCACTCACTACTTGTAGTTGTATAGTCTGTTAGTAACTCCACTCACTACTTGTAGCTGTATAGTCTGTTAGTAACTCCACTCACTACTTGTATAGTCTGTTAGTAACTCCACTCACTACTTGTAGTTGTATAGTCTGTTAGTAACTCCACTCACTACTTGTAGCTGTATAGTCTGTTAGTAACTCCACTCACTACTTGTATAGTCTGTTAGTAACTCCACTCACTACTTGTAGTTGCAGTCTGTTAGTAACTCCACTCACTACTTGTAGTTGTATAGTCTGTTAGTAACTCCACTCACTACTTGTATAGTCTGTTAGTAACTCCACTCACTACTTGTAGTTGCAGTCTGTTAGTAACTCCACTCACTACTTTTAGTTGTATAGTCTGTTAGTAACTCCCCTCACTACTTGTATAGTCTGTTAGTAACTCCACTCACTACTTGTAGTTGTATAGTCTGTTAGTAACTCCACTCACTACTTGTATAGTCTGTTAGTAACTCCACTCACTACTTGTAGTTGTATAGTCTGTTAGTAACTCCACTCACTACTTGTAGCTGTATAGTCTGTTAGTAACTCCACTCACTACTTGTAGTTGCAGTCTGTTAGTAACTCCACTCACTACTTGTAGCTGTATAGTCTGTTAGTAACTCCACTCACTACTTGTAGTTGCAGTCTGTTAGTAACTCCACTCACTACTTGTAGTTGCAGTCTGTTAGTAACTCCACTCACTACTTGTAGCTGTATAGTCTGTTAGTAACTCCACTCACTACTTGTAGCTGTATAGTCTGTTAGTAACTCAACTCACTACTTGTACAGTCTGTTAGTAACTCCACTCACTACTTGTATAGTCTGTTAGTAACTCCACTCACTACTTGTAGTTGCAGTCTGTTAGTAACTCCACTCACTACTTGTAGTTGCAGTCTGTTAGTAACTCCACTTACTACTTGTAGTTGTATAGTCTGTTAGTAACTCCCCTCACTACTTGTAGTTGTATAGTCTGTTAGTAACTCCACTCACTACTTGTATAGTCTGTTAGTTACTCCACTCACTACTTGTAGTTGTATAGTCTGTTAGTAACTCCACTCACTACTTGTAGTTGTATAGTCTGTTAGTAACTCCACTCACTACTTGTAGCTGTATAGTCTGTTAGTAACTCCACTCACTACTTGTATAGTCTGTTAGTAACTCCACTCACTACTTGTATAGTCTGTTAGTAACTCCACTCACTACTTGTAGTTGTATAGTCTGTTAGTAACTCCACTCACTACTTGTAGCTGTATAGTCTGTTAGTAACTCCACTCACTACTTGTATAGTCTGTTAGTAACTCCACTCACTACTTGTAGTTGCAGTCTGTTATTAACTCCACTCACTACTTGTAGTTGTATAGTCTGTTAGTAACTCCACTCACTACATGTATAGTCTGTTAGTAACTCCACTCACTACTTGTAGTTGCAGTCTGTTAGTAACTCCACTCACTACTTGTAGTTGTATAGTCTGTTAGTAACTCCCCTCACTACTTGTATAGTCTGTTAGTAACTCCACTCACTACTTGTAGTTGTATAGTCTGTTAGTAACTCCACTCACTACTTGTATAGTCTGTTAGTAACTCCACTCACTACTTGTAGTTGTATAGTCTGTTAGTAACTCCACTCACTACTTGTAGCTGTATAGTCTGTTAGTAACTCCACTCACTACTTGTAGTTGCAGTCTGTGAGTAACTCCACTCACTACTTGTAGCTGTATAGACTGTTAGTAACTCCACTCACTACTTGTAGTTGCAGTCTGTTAGTAACTCCACTCACTACTTGTAGTTGCAGTCTGTTAGTAACTCCACTCACTACTTGTAGCTGTATAGTCTGTTAGTAACTCCACTCAATACTTGTAGCTGTATAGTCTGTTAGTAACTCCACTCACTACTTGTAGCTGTTTAGTCTGTTAGTAACTCCACTCACTACTTGTATAGTCTGTTAGTAACTCCACTCACTACTTGTAGTTGCAGTCTGTTAGTAACTCCACTCACTACTTGTAGTTGCAATCTGTTAGTAACTCCACTCACTACTTGTAGTTGTATAGTCTGTTAGTAACTCCCCTCACTACTTGTAGTTGTATAGTCTGTTAGTAACTCCACTCACTACTTGTATAGTCTGTTAGTAACTCCACTCACTACTTGTAGTTGTATAGTCTGTTAGTAACTCCACTCACTACTTGTATAGTCTGTTAGTAACTCCCCTCACTACTTGTATAGTCTGTTAGTAACTCCACTCACTACTTGTATAGTCTGTTAGTAACTCCACTCACTACTTGTAGCTGTATAGTCTGTTAGTAACTCCACTCACTACTTGTATAGTCTGTTAGTAACTCCACTCACTACTTGTATAGTCTGTTAGTAACTCCCCTCACTACTTGTATAGTCTGTTAGTAACTCCACTCACTACTTGTAGTTGTATAGTCTGTTAGTAACTCCACTCACTACTTGTATAGTCTGTTAGTAACTCCACTCACTACTTGTAGTTGTATAGTCTGTTAGTAACTCCACTCACTACTTGTAGCTGTATAGTCTGTTAGTAACTCCACTCACTACTTGTAGTTGCAGTCTGTTAGTAACTCCACTCACTACGTGTAGCTGTATAGTCTGTTAGTAACTCCACTCAATACTTGTAGTTGCAGTCTGTTAGTAACTCCACTCACTACTTGTAGTTGCAGTCTGTTAGTAACTCCACTCACTACTTGTAGCTGTATAGTCTGTTAGTAACTCCACTCACTACTTGTAGCTGTATAGTCTGTTAGTAACTCCACTCACTACTTGTAGCTGTATAGTCTGTTAGTAACTCCACTCACTACTTGTAGCTGTATAGTCTGTTAGTAACCACTCACTACTTGTATAGTCTGTTAGTAACTCCACTCACTACTTGTAGTTGCAGTCTGTTAGTAACTCCACTCACTACTTGTAGTTGCAATCTGTTAGTAACTCCACTCACTACTTGTAGTTGTATAGTCTGTTAGTAACTCCCCTCACTACTTGTAGTTGTATAGTCTGTTAGTAACTCCACTCACTACTTGTATAGTCTGTTAGTAACTCCACTCACTACTTGTAGTTGTATAGTCTGTTAGTAACTCCACTCACTACTTGTATAGTCTGTTAGTAACTCCCCTCACTACTTGTATAGTCTGTTAGTAACTCCACTCACTACTTGTAGTTGTATAGTCTGTTAGTAACTCCACTCACTACTTGTATAGTCTGTTAGTAACTCCACTCACTACTTGTATAGTCTGTTAGTAACTCCACTCACTACTTGTAGTTGTATAGTCTGTTAGTAACTCCACTCACTACTTGTATAGTCTGTTAGTAACTCCCCTCACTACTTGTATAGTCTGTTAGTAACTCCACTCACTACTTGTAGTTGTATAGTCTGTTAGTAACTCCACTCACTACTTGTATAGTCTGTTAGTAACTCCACTCACTACTTGTAGTTGTATAGTCTGTTAGTAACTCCACTCACTACTTGTATAGTCTGTTAGTAACTCCACTCACTACTTGTATAGTCTGTTAGTAACTCCACTCACTACTTGTAGTTGTATAGTCTGTTAGTAACTCCACTCACTACTTGTAGCTGTATAGTCTGTTAGTAACTCCACTCACTACTTGTATAGTCTGTTAGTAACTCCACTCACTACTTGTAGTTGTATAGTCTGTTAGTAACTCCACTCACTACTTGTAGCTGTATAGTCTGTTAGTAACTCCACTCACTACTTGTATAGTCTGTTAGTAACTCCACTCACTACTTGTAGTTGCAGTCTGTTAGTAACTCCACTCACTACTTTTAGTTGTATAGTCTGTTAGTAACTCCACTCACTACTTGTATAGTCTGTTAGTAACTCCACTCACTACTTGTAGTTGCAGTCTGTTAGTAACTCCACTCACTACTTGTAGTTGCAATCTGTTAGTAACTCCACTCACTACTTGTAGTTGTATAGTCTGTTAGTAACTCCCCTCACTACTTGTAGTTGTATAGTCTGTTAGTAACTCCACTCACTACTTGTATAGTCTGTTAGTAACTCCACTCACTACTTGTAGTTGTATAGTCTGTTAGTAACTCCACTCACTACTTGTATAGTCTGTTAGTAACTCCCCTCACTACTTGTATAGTCTGTTAGTAACTCCACTCACTACTTGTAGTTGTATAGTCTGTTAGTAACTCCACTCACTACTTGTATAGTCTGTTAGTAACTCCACTCACTACTTGTAGTTGTATAGTCTGTTAGTAACTCCACTCACTACTTGTATAGTCTGTTAGTAACTCCACTCACTACTTGTATAGTCTGTTAGTAACTCCACTCACTACTTGTAGTTGTATAGTCTGTTAGTAACTCCACTCACTACTTGTAGCTGTATAGTCTGTTAGTAACTCCACTCACTACTTGTATAGTCTGTTAGTAACTCCACTCACTACTTGTAGTTGTATAGTCTGTTAGTAACTCCACTCACTACTTGTAGCTGTATAGTCTGTTAGTAACTCCACTCACTACTTGTATAGTCTGTTAGTAACTCCACTCACTACTTGTAGTTGCAGTCTGTTAGTAACTCCACTCACTACTTGTAGTTGTATAGTCTGTTAGTAACTCCACTCACTACTTGTATAGTCTGTTAGTAACTCCACTCACTACTTGTAGTTGCAGTCTGTTAGTAACTCCACTCACTACTTGTAGCTGTATAGTCTGTTAGTAACTCCACTCACTACTTGTAGCTGTATAGTCTGTTAGTAACTCAACTCACTACTTGTACAGTCTGTTAGTAACTCCACTCACTACTTGTATAGTCTGTTAGTAACTCCACTCACTACTTGTAGTTGCAGTCTGTTAGTAACTCCACTCACTACTTGTAGTTGCAGTCTGTTAGTAACTCCACTTACTACTTGTAGTTGTATAGTCTGTTAGTAACTCCCCTCACTACTTGTAGTTGTATAGTCTGTTAGTAACTCCACTCACTACTTGTATAGTCTGTTAGTTACTCCACTCACTACTTGTAGTTGTATAGTCTGTTAGTAACTCCACTCACTACTTGTAGTTGTATAGTCTGTTAGTAACTCCACTCACTACTTGTAGCTGTATAGTCTGTTAGTAACTCCACTCACTACTTGTATAGTCTGTTAGTAACTCCACTCACTACTTGTATAGTCTGTTAGTAACTCCACTCACTACTTGTAGTTGTATAGTCTGTTAGTAACTCCACTCACTACTTGTAGCTGTATAGTCTGTTAGTAACTCCACTCACTACTTGTATAGTCTGTTAGTAACTCCACTCACTACTTGTAGTTGCAGTCTGTTAGTAACTCCACTCACTACTTGTAGTTGTATAGTCTGTTAGTAACTCCACTCACTACATGTATAGTCTGTTAGTAACTCCACTCACTACTTGTAGTTGCAGTCTGTTAGTAACTCCACTCACTACTTGTAGTTGTATAGTCTGTTAGTAACTCCCCTCACTACTTGTATAGTCTGTTAGTAACTCCACTCACTACTTGTAGTTGTATAGTCTGTTAGTAACTCCACTCACTACTTGTTTAGTCTGTTAGTAACTCCACTCACTACTTGTAGTTGTATAGTCTGTTAGTAACTCCACTCACTACTTGTAGCTGTATAGTCTGTTAGTAACTCCACTCACTACTTGTAGTTGCAGTCTGTGAGTAACTCCACTCACTACTTGTAGCTGTATAGACTGTTAGTAACTCCACTCACTACTTGTAGTTGCAGTCTGTTAGTAACTCCACTCACTACTTGTAGTTGCAGTCTGTTAGTAACTCCACTCACTACTTGTAGCTGTATAGTCTGTTAGTAACTCCACTCAATACTTGTAGCTGTATAGTCTGTTAGTAACTCCACTCACTACTTGTAGCTGTTTAGTCTGTTAGTAACTCCACTCACTACTTGTATAGTCTGTTAGTAACTCCACTCACTACTTGTAGTTGCAGTCTGTTAGTAACTCCACTCACTACTTGTAGTTGCAATCTGTTAGTAACTCCACTCACTACTTGTAGTTGTATAGTCTGTTAGTAACTCCCCTCACTACTTGTAGTTGTATAGTCTGTTAGTAACTCCACTCACTACTTGTATAGTCTGTTAGTAACTCCACTCACTACTTGTAGTTGTATAGTCTGTTAGTAACTCCACTCACTACTTGTATAGTCTGTTAGTAACTCCCCTCACTACTTGTATAGTCTGTTAGTAACTCCACTCACTACTTGTATAGTCTGTTAGTAACTCCACTCACTACTTGTAGCTGTATAGTCTGTTAGTAACTCCACTCACTACTTGTATAGTCTGTTAGTAACTCCACTCACTACTTGTATAGTCTGTTAGTAACTCCCCTCACTACTTGTATAGTCTGTTAGTAACTCCACTCACTACTTGTAGTTGTATAGTCTGTTAGTAACTCCACTCACTACTTGTATAGTCTGTTAGTAACTCCACTCACTACTTGTAGTTGTATAGTCTGTTAGTAACTCCACTCACTACTTGTAGCTGTATAGTCTGTTAGTAACTCCACTCACTACTTGTAGTTGCAGTCTGTTAGTAACTCCACTCACTACTTGTAGCTGTATAGTCTGTTAGTAACTCCACTCAATACTTGTAGTTGCAGTCTGTTAGTAACTCCACTCACTACTTGTAGTTGCAGTCTGTTAGTAACTCCACTCACTACTTGTAGCTGTATAGTCTGTTAGTAACTCCACTCACTACTTGTAGCTGTATAGTCTGTTAGTAACTCCACTCACTACTTGTAGCTGTATAGTCTGTTAGTAACTCCACTCACTACTTGTAGCTGTATAGTCTGTTAGTAACCACTCACTACTTGTATAGTCTGTTAGTAACTCCACTCACTACTTGTAGTTGCAGTCTGTTAGTAACTCCACTCACTACTTGTAGTTGCAATCTGTTAGTAACTCCACTCACTACTTGTAGTTGTATAGTCTGTTAGTAACTCCCCTCACTACTTGTAGTTGTATAGTCTGTTAGTAACTCCACTCACTACTTGTATAGTCTGTTAGTAACTCCACTCACTACTTGTAGTTGTATAGTCTGTTAGTAACTCCACTCACTACTTGTATAGTCTGTTAGTAACTCCCCTCACTACTTGTATAGTCTGTTAGTAACTCCACTCACTACTTGTATAGTCTGTTAGTAACTCCACTCACTACTTGTAGCTGTATAGTCTGTTAGTAACTCCACTCACTACTTGTATAGTCTGTTAGTAACTCCACTCACTACTTGTATAGTCTGTTAGTAACTCCACTCACTACTTTTAGTTGTATAGTCTGTTAGTAACTCCCCTCACTACTTGTATAGTCTGTTAGTAACTCCACTAACTACTTGTATAGTCTGTTAGTAACTCCACTCACTACTTGTATAGTCTGTTAGTAACTCCACTCACTACTTGTAGTTGTATAGTCTGTTAGTAACTCCACTCACTACTTGTAGCTGTATAGTCTGTTAGTAACTCCACTCACTACTTGTAGTTGCAGTCTGTTAGTAACTCCACTCACTACTTGTAGTTGCAGTCTGTTAGTAACTCCACTTACTACTTGTAGTTGTATAGTCTGTTAGTAACTCCCCTCACTACTTGTAGTTGTATAGTCTGTTAGTAACTCCACTCACTACTTGTATAGTCTGTTAGTTACTCCACTCACTACTTGTAGTTGTATAGTCTGTTAGTAACTCCACTCACTACTTGTAGTTGTATAGTCTGTTAGTAACTCCACTCACTACTTGTAGCTGTATAGTCTGTTAGTAACTCCACTCACTACTTGTATAGTCTGTTAGTAACTCCACTCACTACTTGTATAGTCTGTTAGTAACTCCACTCACTACTTGTAGTTGTATAGTCTGTTAGTAACTCCACTCACTACTTGTAGCTGTATAGTCTGTTAGTAACTCCACTCACTACTTGTATAGTCTGTTAGTAACTCCACTCACTACTTGTAGTTGCAGTCTGTTAGTAACTCCACTCACTACTTGTAGTTGTATAGTCTGTTAGTAACTCCACTCACTACATGTATAGTCTGTTAGTAACTCCACTCACTACTTGTAGTTGCAGTCTGTTAGTAACTCCACTCACTACTTGTAGTTGTATAGTCTGTTAGTAACTCCCCTCACTACTTGTATAGTCTGTTAGTAACTCCACTCACTACTTGTAGTTGTATAGTCTGTTAGTAACTCCACTCACTACTTGTATAGTCTGTTAGTAACTCCACTCACTACTTGTAGTTGTATAGTCTGCTAGTAACTCCACTCACTACTTGTAGCTGTATAGTCTGTTAGTAACTCCACTCACTACTTGTAGTTGCAGTCTGTGAGTAACTCCACTCACTACTTGTAGCTGTATAGACTGTTAGTAACTCCACTCACTACTTGTAGTTGCAGTCTGTTAGTAACTCCACTCACTACTTGTAGTTGCAGTCTGTTAGTAACTCCACTCACTACTTGTAGCTGTATAGTCTGTTAGTAACTCCACTCAATACTTGTAGCTGTATAGTCTGTTAGTAACTCCACTCACTACTTGTAGCTGTTTAGTCTGTTAGTAACTCCACTCACTACTTGTATAGTCTGTTAGTAACTCCACTCACTACTTGTAGTTGCAGTCTGTTAGTAACTCCACTCACTACTTGTAGTTGCAATCTGTTAGTAACTCCACTCACTACTTGTAGTTGTATAGTCTGTTAGTAACTCCCCTCACTACTTGTAGTTGTATAGTCTGTTAGTAACTCCACTCACTACTTGTATAGTCTGTTAGTAACTCCACTCACTACTTGTAGTTGTATAGTCTGTTAGTAACTCCACTCACTACTTGTATAGTCTGTTAGTAACTCCCCTCACTACTTGTATAGTCTGTTAGTAACTCCACTCACTACTTGTATAGTCTGTTAGTAACTCCACTCACTACTTGTAGCTGTATAGTCTGTTAGTAACTCCACTCACTACTTGTATAGTCTGTTAGTAACTCCACTCACTACTTGTATAGTCTGTTAGTAACTCCACTCACTACTTTTAGTTGTATAGTCTGTTAGTAACTCCCCTCACTACTTGTATAGTCTGTTAGTAACTCCACTCACTACTTGTAGTTGTATAGTCTGTTAGTAACTCCACTCACTACTTGTATAGTCTGTTAGTAACTCCACTCACTACTTGTAGTTGTATAGTCTGTTAGTAACTCCACTCACTACTTGTAGCTGTATAGTCTGTTAGTAACTCCACTCACTACTTGTAGTTGCAGTCTGTTAGTAACTCCACTCACTACTTGTAGCTGTATAGTCTGTTAGTAACTCCACTCAATACTTGTAGTTGCAGTCTGTTAGTAACTCCACTCACTACTTGTAGTTGCAGTCTGTTAGTAACTCCACTCACTACTTGTAGCTGTATAGTCTGTTAGTAACTCCACTCACTACTTGTAGCTGTATAGTCTGTTAGTAACTCCACTCACTACTTGTAGCTGTATAGTCTGTTAGTAACTCCACTCACTACTTGTAGCTGTATAGTCTGTTAGTAACCACTCACTACTTGTATAGTCTGTTAGTAACTCCACTCACTACTTGTAGTTGCAGTCTGTTAGTAACTCCACTCACTACTTGTAGTTGTATAGTCTGTTAGTAACTCCCCTCACTACTTGTATAGTCTGTTAGTAACTCCACTCACTACTTGTAGTTGTATAGTCTGTTAGTAACTCCACTCACTACTTGTATAGTCTGTTAGTAACTCCACTCACTACTTGTAGTTGTATAGTCTGTTAGTAACTCCACTCACTACTTGTAGCTGTATAGTCTGTTAGTAACTCCACTCACTACTTGTAGTTGCAGTCTGTGAGTAACTCCACTCACTACTTGTAGCTGTATAGACTGTTAGTAACTCCACTCACTACTTGTAGTTGCAGTCTGTTAGTAACTCCACTCACTACTTGTAGTTGCAGTCTGTTAGTAACTCCACTCACTACTTGTAGCTGTATAGTCTGTTAGTAACTCCACTCAATACTTGTAGCTGTATAGTCTGTTAGTAACTCCACTCACTACTTGTAGCTGTTTAGTCTGTTAGTAACTCCACTCACTACTTGTATAGTCTGTTAGTAACTCCACTCACTACTTGTAGTTGCAGTCTGTTAGTAACTCCACTCACTACTTGTAGTTGCAATCTGTTAGTAACTCCACTCACTACTTGTAGTTGTATAGTCTGTTAGTAACTCCCCTCACTACTTGTAGTTGTATAGTCTGTTAGTAACTCCACTCACTACTTGTATAGTCTGTTAGTAACTCCACTCACTACTTGTAGTTGTATAGTCTGTTAGTAACTCCACTCACTACTTGTATAGTCTGTTAGTAACTCCCCTCACTACTTGTATAGTCTGTTAGTAACTCCACTCACTACTTGTATAGTCTGTTAGTAACTCCACTCACTACTTGTAGCTGTATAGTCTGTTAGTAACTCCACTCACTACTTGTATAGTCTGTTAGTAACTCCACTCACTACTTGTATAGTCTGTTAGTAACTCCACTCACTACTTTTAGTTGTATAGTCTGTTAGTAACTCCCCTCACTACTTGTATAGTCTGTTAGTAACTCCACTCACTACTTGTAGTTGTATAGTCTGTTAGTAACTCCACTCACTACTTGTATAGTCTGTTACTAACTCCACTCACTACTTGTAGTTGTATAGTCTGTTAGTAACTCCACTCACTACTTGTAGCTGTATAGTCTGTTAGTAACTCCACTCACTACTTGTAGTTGCAGTCTGTTAGTAACTCCACTCACTACTTGTAGCTGTATAGTCTGTTAGTAACTCCACTCAATACTTGTAGTTGCAGTCTGTTAGTAACTCCACTCACTACTTGTAGTTGCAGTCTGTTAGTAACTCCACTCACTACTTGTAGCTGTATAGTCTGTTAGTAACTCCACTCACTACTTGTAGCTGTATAGTCTGTTAGTAACTCCACTCACTACTTGTAGCTGTATAGTCTGTTAGTAACTCCACTCACTACTTGTAGCTGTATAGTCTGTTAGTAACCACTCACTACTTGTATAGTCTGTTAGTAACTCCACTCACTACTTGTAGTTGCAGTCTGTTAGTAACTCCACTCACTACTTGTAGTTGCAATCTGTTAGTAACTCCACTCACTACTTGTAGTTGTATAGTCTGTTAGTAACTCCCCTCACTACTTGTAGTTGTATAGTCTGTTAGTAACTCCACTCACTACTTGTATAGTCTGTTAGTAACTCCACTCACTACTTGTAGCTGTATAGTCTGTTAGTAACTCCACTCACTACTTGTATAGTCTGTTAGTAACTCCACTCACTACTTGTATAGTCTGTTAGTAACTCCACTCACTACTTTTAGTTGTATAGTCTGTTAGTAACTCCCCTCACTACTTGTATAGTCTGTTAGTAACTCCACTCACTACTTGTATAGTCTGTTAGTAACTCCACTCACTACTTGTATAGTCTGTTAGTAACTCCACTCACTACTTGTAGTTGTATAGTCTGTTAGTAACTCCACTCACTACTTGTAGCTGTATAGTCTGTTAGTAACTCCACTCACTACTTGTAGTTGCAGTCTGTTAGTAACTCCACTCACTACTTGTAGCTGTATAGTCTGTTAGTAACTCCACTCACTACTTGTAGTTGCAGTCTGTTAGTAACTCCACTCACTACTTGTAGTTGCAGTCTGTTAGTAACTCCACTCACTACTTGTAGCTGTATAGTCTGTTAGTAACTCCACTCACTACTTGTAGCTGTATAGTCTGTTAGTAACTCAACTCACTACTTGTATAGTCTGTTAGTAACTCCACTCACTACTTGTATAGTCTGTTAGTAACTCCACTCACTACTTGTAGTTGCAGTCTGTTAGTAACTCCACTCACTACTTGTAGTTGCAGTCTGTTAGTAACTCCACTCACTACTTGTAGTTGTATAGTCTGTTAGTAACTCCCCTCACTACTTGTAGTTGTATAGTCTGTTAGTAACTCCACTCACTACTTGTATAGTCTGTTAGTTACTCCACTCACTACTTGTAGTTGTATAGTCTGTTAGTAACTCCACTCACTACTTGTAGTTGTATAGTCTGTTAGTAACTCCACTCACTACTTGTAGCTGTATAGTCTGTTAGTAACTCCACTCACTACTTGTATAGTCTGTTAGTAACTCCACTCACTACTTGTAGTTGTATAGTCTGTTAGTAACTCCACTCACTACTTGTAGTTGTATAGTCTGTTAGTAACTCCACTCACTACTTGTAGCTGTATAGTCTGTTAGTAACTCCACTCACTACTTGTAGTTGCAGTCTGTTAGTAACTCCACTCACTACTTGTAGATGTATAGTCTGTTAGTAACTCCACTCACTACTTGTAGTTGCAGTCTGTTAGTAACTCCACTCACTACTTGTAGTTGCAGTCTGTTAGTAACTCCACTCACTACTTGTAGCTGTATAGTCTGTTAGTAACTCCACTCACTACTTGTAGCTGTATAGTCTGTTAGTAACTCAACTCACTACTTGTATAGTCTGTTAGTAACTCCACTCACTACTTGTATAGTCTGTTAGTAACTCCACTCACTACTTGTAGTTGCAGTCTGTTAGTAACTCCACTCACTACTTGTAGTTGCAGTCTGTTAGTAACTCCACTCACTACTTGTAGTTGTATAGTCTGTTAGTAACTCCCTCACTACTTGTAGTTGTATAGTCTGTTAGTAACTCCACTCACTACTTGTATAGTCTGTTAGTAACTCCACTCACTACTTGTAGCTGTATAGTCTGTTAGTAACTCCACTCACTACTTGTAGTTGCAGTCTGTTAGTAACTCCACTCACTACTTGTAGATGTATAGTCTGTTAGTAACTCCACTCACTACTTGTAGTTGCAGTCTGTTAGTAACTCCACTCACTACTTGTAGTTGCAGTCTGTTAGTAACTCCACTCACTACTTGTAGCTGTATAGTCTGTTAGTAACTCCACTCACTACTTGTAGCTGTATAGTCTGTTAGTAACTCAACTCACTACTTGTATAGTCTGTTAGTAACTCCACTCACTACTTGTATAGTCTGTTAGTAACTCCACTCACTACTTGTAGTTGCAGTCTGTTAGTAACTCCACTCACTACTTGTAGTTGCAGTCTGTTAGTAACTCCACTCACTACTTGTAGTTGTATAGTCTGTTAGTAACTCCCCTCACTACTTGTAGTTGTATAGTCTGTTAGTAACTCCACTCACTACTTGTATAGTCTGTTAGTTACTCCACTCACTACTCGTAGTTGTATAGTCTGTTAGTAACTCCACTCACTACTTGTAGTTGTATAGTCTGTTAGTAACTCCACTCACTACTTGTAGCTGTATAGTCTGTTAGTAACTCCACTCACTACTTGTATAGTCTGTTAGTAACTCCACTCACTACTTGTAGTTGTATAGTCTGTTAGTAACTCCACTCACTACTTGTAGCTGTATAGTCTGTTAGTAACTCCACTCACTACTTGTATAGTCTGTTAGTAACTCCACTCACTACTTGTAGTTGCAGTCTGTTAGTAACTCCACTCACTACTTGTAGTTGTATAGTCTGTTAGTAACTCCACTCACTACTTGTATAGTCTGTTATTAACTCCACTCACTACTTGTAGTTGCAGTCTGTTAGTAACTCCACTCACTACTTGTAGTTGTATAGTCTGTTAGTAACTCCCCTCACTAATTGTATAGTCTGTTAGTAACTCCACTCACTACTTGTAGTTGTATAGTCTGTTAGTAACTCCACTCACTACTTGTAGCTGTATAGTCTGTTAATAACTCCACTCACTACTTGTATAGTCTGTTAGTAACTCCACTCACTACTTGTAGTTGTATAGTCTGTTAGTAACTCCACTCACTACTTGTAGCTGTATAGTCTGTTAGTAACTCCACTCACTACTTGTAGTTGCAGTCTGTTAGTAACTCCACTCACTACTTGTAGATGTATAGTCTGTTAGTAACTCCACTCACTACTTGTAGTTGCAGTCTGTTAGTAACTCCACTCACTACTTGTAGTTGCAGTCTGTTAGTAACTCCACTCACTACTTGTAGCTGTATAGTCTGTTAGTAACTCCACTCACTACTTGTAGCTGTATAGTCTGTTAGTAACTCAACTCACTACTTGTATAGTCTGTTAGTAACTCCACTCACTACTTGTATAGTCTGTTAGTAACTCCACTCACTACTTGTAGTTGCAGTCTGTTAGTAACTCCACTCACTACTTGTAGTTGCAGTCTGTTAGTAACTCCACTCACTACTTGTAGTTGTATAGTCTGTTAGTAACTCCCCTCACTACTTGTAGTTGTATAGTCTGTTAGTAACTCCACTCACTACTTGTATAGTCTGTTAGTAACTCCACTCACTACTTGTAGCTGTATAGTCTGTTAGTAACTCCACTCACTACTTGTAGTTGCAGTCTGTTAGTAACTCCACTCACTACTTGTAGTTGCAGTCTGTTAGTAACTCCACTCACTACTTGTAGCTGTATAGTCTGTTAGTAACTCCACTCACTACTTGTAGCTGTATAGTCTGTTAGTAACTCAACTCACTACTTGTATAGTCTGTTAGTAACTCCACTCACTACTTGTATAGTCTGTTAGTAACTCCACTCACTACTTGTAGTTGCAGTCTGTTAGTAACTCCACTCACTACTTGTAGTTGCAGTCTGTTAGTAACTCCACTCACTACTTGTAGTTGTATAGTCTGTTAGTAACTCCCCTCACTACTTGTAGTTGTATAGTCTGTTAGTAACTCCACTCACTACTTGTATAGTCTGTTAGTTACTCCACTCACTACTCGTAGTTGTATAGTCTGTTAGTAACTCCACTCACTACTTGTAGTTGTATAGTCTGTTAGTAACTCCACTCACTACTTGTAGCTGTATAGTCTGTTAGTAACTCCACTCACTACTTGTATAGTCTGTTAGTAACTCCACTCACTACTTGTAGTTGTATAGTCTGTTAGTAACTCCACTCACTACTTGTAGCTGTATAGTCTGTTAGTAACTCCACTCACTACTTGTATAGTCTGTTAGTAACTCCACTCACTACTTGTAGTTGCAGTCTGTTAGTAACTCCACTCACTACTTGTAGTTGTATAGTCTGTTAGTAACTCCACTCACTACTTGTATAGTCTGTTATTAACTCCACTCACTACTTGTAGTTGCAGTCTGTTAGTAACTCCACTCACTACTTGTAGTTGTATAGTCTGTTAGTAACTCCCCTCACTAATTGTATAGTCTGTTAGTAACTCCACTCACTACTTGTAGTTGTATAGTCTGTTAGTAACTCCACTCATTACTTGTATAGTCTGTTAGTAACTCCACTCACTACTTGTAGTTGTATAGTCTGTTAGTAACTCCACTCACTACTTGTAGCTGTATAGTCTGTTAGTAACTCCACTCACTACTTGTAGTTGCAGTCTGTGAGTAACTCCACTCACTACTTGTAGCTGTATAGACTGTTAGTAACTCCACTCACTACTTGTAGTTGCAGTCTGTTAGTAACTCCACTCACTACTTGTAGTTGCAGTCTGTTAGTAACTCCACTCACTACTTGTAGCTGTATAGTCTGTTAGTAACTCCACTCACTACTTGTAGCTGTATAGTCTGTTAGTAACTCAACTCACTACTTGTATAGTCTGTTAGTAACTCCACTCACTACTTGTATAGTCTGTTAGTAACTCCACTCACTACTTGTATAGTCTGTTAGTAACTCCACTCACTACTTGTAGTTGCAGTCTGTTAGTAACTCCACTCACTACTTGTAGTTGCAATCTGTTAGTAACTCCACTCACTACTTGTAGTTGTATAGTCTGTTAGTAACTCCCCTCACTACTTGTAGTTGTATAGTCTGTTAGTAACTCCACTCACTACTTGTATAGTCTGTTAGTAACTCCACTCACTACTTGTAGTTGTATAGTCTGTTAGTAACTCCACTCACTACTTGTATAGTCTGTTAGTAACTCCACTCACTACTTGTAGTTGTATAGTCTGTTAGTAACTCCACTCACTACTTGTATAGTCTGTTAGTAACTCCCCTCACTACTTGTATAGTCTGTTAGTAACTCCACTCACTACTTGTATAGTCTGTTAGTAACTCCACTCACTACTTGTAGCTGTATAGTCTGTTAGTAACTCCACTCACTACTTGTATAGTCTGTTAGTAACTCCACTCACTACTTGTATAGTCTGTTAGTAACTCCACTCACTACTTGTAGTTGTATAGTCTGTTATAACTCCACTCACTACTTGTAGCTGTATAGTCTGTTAGTAACTCCACTCACTACTTGTATAGTCTGTTAGTAACTCCACTCACTACTTGTAGTTGTATAGTCTGTTAGTAACTCCACTCACTACTTGTAGCTGTATAGTCTGTTAGTAACTCAACTCACTACTTGTAGCTGTATAGTCTGTTAGTAACTCCAGTCACTACTTGTAGCTGTATAGTCTGTTAGTAACTCCACTCACTACTTGTAGTTGTATAGTCTGTTAGTAACTCCCCTCACTACCTGTATAGTCTGTTAGTAACTCCACTCACTACTTGTATAGTATGTTAGTAACTCCACTCACTACTTGTAGTTGTATAGTCTGTTAGTAACTCCCCTCACTACTTGTATAGTCTGTTAGTAACTCCACTCACTACTTGTAGTTGTATAGTCTGTTAGTAACTCCACTCACTACTTGTAGCTGTATAGTCTGTTAGTAACTCCACTCACTACTTGTAGTTGCAGTCTGTTAGTAACTCCACTCACTACTTGTAGCTGTATAGTCTGTTAGTAACTCCACTCACTACTTGTATAGTCTGTTAGTAACTCCACTCACTACTTGTATAGTCTGTTAGTAACTCCACTCACTACTTGTAGTTGTATAGTCTGTTAGTAACTCCACTCACTACTTGTATAGTCTGTTAGTAACTCCACTCACTACTTGTAGTTGTATAGTCTGTTAGTAACTCCACTCACTACTTGTAGTTGTATAGTCTGTTAGTAACTCCACTCACTACTTGTAGCTGTATAGTCTGTTAGTAACTCCACTCACTACTTGTAGTTGCAGTCTGTTAGTAACTCCACTCACTACTTGTAGTTGTATAGTCTGTTTGTAACTCCCCTCACTACTTGTAGTTGTATAGTCTGTTAGTAACTCCACTCACTACTTGTATAGTCTGTTAGTAACTCCACTCACTACTTGTAGCTGTATAGTCTGTTAGTAACTCCACTCACTACTTGTAGCTGTATAGTCTGTTAGTAACTCCACTCACTACTTGTAGCTGTATAGTCTGTTAGTAACTCCACTCACTACTTGTATAGTCTGTTAGTAACTCCACTCACTACTTGTATAGTCTGTTAGTAACTCCACTCACTACTTGTAGTTGTATAGTCTGTTAGTAACTCCACTCACTACTTGTATAGTCTGTTAGTAACTCCACTCACTACTTGTAGTTGTATAGTCTGTTAGTAACTCCACTCACTACTTGTAGTTGTATA